>NW_021851317.1:0-2465 GCF_003651465.1 Formica exsecta | reverse complement strand
TGTCTCGCCCACTCCCTGCGACGGGTCACCCAGGTGTGATGGGCGATGGCCTGCACCTGCGGAGCAGAAGAGGTTTCCAGGCTGCGTAGACGTAGAAACAGCAAGCCTGGAACCGTTGTGGCCAATGCGGGAATGCCAAGCCCGCCACTCAGAACCGGTGAGTGGAAAAAGGCCGTCGGCCCATCATTCGGCACACGGCATCTGCGCAGCACACGGAGCCATCTGCGAACCGCCGCGCGAGTCTGAACGTCCAGAGCTCTCAATTTGCCAAGTGTGGCCCTACCCAAGACCAGCGAGTGGTAGAGGCGAGGGAGAAGGAAACAGCGGATGATCTTAAGCCGCTGCTGGGGCTTTAGAGGCGCTCTGCTCAGCCGGTCCAGATAAAAAGTAATATCCGAACCGACTCTCCTCGGACCTGCCGGTCGGAAATCGACCCCCAAATATCGCCATTCGGCGGTAGTGTCCAGCTGCGGCAGCCACGAGCCATCACGCAGCTGAAATTGGGGGGTCGTCAAGATCTTGATTTTCTTTTCCCGACCGGAAGGAACGAGGGAGAGAACAGAGCACTTCCTTCCCTGAAACAGAAGCCCCATCTCCCTAGCCTTGTCCTCCACCATCCGCAAACAGGTCTGGAGGCCCCACCTGGTGGCAGCGAACAGGAGAACATCGTCAGCATAAGCAATGCTGTTTATTCGATGCTCTCCTAACTGATATCCGACGTCGGCAGGTATAGATCGCATGATCACATCTACCACCAGGCAAAAGAGCACTGGTGACAGTGGATCCCCCTGCCGGACGCCTCTGCCAATACGAGAGAGCTCGGACCTATCGCCGCGCACTTCAAACACCGTGCTGCTATGGGCGTAAACCTGCCCAATATACTCAATGAGGCCGTGAGGCAGGCCCTGGCCAACCAAGGCATTGGTGATAGCGCCGTGGCTGACACTATCAAAGGCCTTCGCGAAATCCAGGGAGGCAACGTGCATCTCACGACGACGGGACCTGGCATCCATCAACAAGGACGCCAGGACGGCGACATTGTCACCGCATCCGTCGTCGAAGCAGCGCTGCCTCAGGTCGACAATCCTGGACTCGCGAAGCCTGTGGGCCAAGATCTTGTGCAAGTGCCTCACGGCCACGGAGGTAATCGAGATCGGACGGAAATCACCCGGTCGAGAGCATTCGCCCTTCTTCGGGATGAAAACCGTCCGACTCACCAGCATGTCTGCTGGAAAACCTCCGCAATGCAGCACGATGTTGAAGAGGAGAGCCTTGATGGACGCTGGGATGGCTCTCCACAGACGCACACTAACACCGTCCAATCCGGGAGCCGAGTTGAGGGGCAGGTTGATGGCTGCCACCTCCTCACAGGAGATCGGGGACCAAGTGCCCAGCAGCTCCCGCTTGGGAGGAAGACGCGGAGCCGCTTCCACAGGCACAGAGGCCTGTGCGACGAACGGGCCCCAATGCTCGGCCATCTGCCGCACACCAGGCACAACGTCCGTCTCCTGGGCACCGTCCAAGATCTCCTTGGCTGCGCGCGACATATGCGAGCGGAAAAGGCGCTGTACACGCGCGTACTCCGCCCGCCGCCGCGCTTTTCTTCCCGGATTGGCGATGATGCGTCTGGGCGGTCGCAAATGAGGAGCAGTCGGAGGGAACACACTCGAGAGCCACGGGCCAACGGACCCAGCGCTCCGCTGGCCATCCAGAACCTCTGATCCAATCTGGACCAGAAGGCGGGAGTTCCACCCCTGGATGGCCTCCACGACCGGGATGAGAGCGCGAATAGCGCCGGCAAAACTGCCATACATTCCACCCCAGCCGGGAGAAGACAGAGATTGCGGAGGCGAGCCCGGAGACCCGTGAGTGGAGATGGCGGAAGCTTGAGAAGAGGCCAAGGGACTGGAACCGCCACCAGAGAGGAACGAGCTCTCATCAGACGTGGCGGACAGATCCTCTAAAGCCGCAGCAACGAGGCGCCGATACTCGCCGTTCTTCCGCATTCCCTTGATGGCATCAATGGAGCGGTCAGGGATAACGGCGAGTAAATGCTGGTTGATAAATCGGACACCTCGATGCACGGCAAGGGCCTCCTCCCTCGCCATCATGCGCTTCTCTTCGTCGCTCCACTGGCGCTTGACCCTCTCGACGTTGATCTCCTCATTGGCGATGGCTTCGTGCGCCCTCCGGCGATGGAGGCCGAGACCATTCGGAGTACTGAACACACGGCCACAAATAAGGCACGGGAACCGACCAGGACCAGACGGGGGAACAGGGGCACGGGCAGCGGGGGGCGGTTGGACGGGAGCCGCAGCGGGTGGCCGGCAACGGCCAGGAGCGGGATCGGGCGAGGGAGAGGATGTGGCGGTAGGACCGGCGGCCCGAGGCTGCCGCCGGAGATCATATCTCTGTTTATGTGACGAGCCTACCGTTTTCAGGCCCGAGGGGCTGGCAACCCCACG
>NW_021851316.1:19381-20107 GCF_003651465.1 Formica exsecta | reverse complement strand
ATGCCGGCGGTAACATATAACGTTTTTGAGTGAAGCAAGTTTGATTGTTCTAAGACCGATTAATGACGTCATATATTAGGGATATCGTCTTGATTATTAGGGGTACTTAAATTATTAGATTAATCAATGAAATACTTCAAGTAAACGTTTGATTGATTAATCAGAGCAAATAATCTTGTGCTTTAAAGCCAAAATAGCAGCAAAAACGGGAGATGTACTTTATATTAGTTATATTATTAATGTATCATATATTTATATTAATCAGATTCTCTTAAAATTTATTTTTGGTCAAACATATATTCATGGTAAATTGGATTTAATCGCACTCAAAGCGATCAAATTTGTTTCATTCAAAAACGCTGATAGTTACCGGTAGGGTCACCCATGCCGGACAGGTCGAAGGAGAGGAGTCAGACTAAGAGAGATACCGTAATTATTATATATTTATTATATTAATATTTTTGAATAAAATGGAAGAGAATAGAGAATAAGGGGCTCCACAATATTTTCATATTTCCCTCGGAACTTAGAAATATCTTGATACGTGATACGACATAAAAAAAATTGATTTTTGAAACAGAACAAAACGAAAAGAGAAACAGAAGTCTATCCTACTATAATTTTCCTACAGTTTTATCCGAAATCTTTTATTTTTTAAAGGGTTTTAATCATTAATAGCATTAATTAATTCTTTCACGTTCATATAATCGCCCGATAATAAGTATA
>NW_021851316.1:0-451 GCF_003651465.1 Formica exsecta | reverse complement strand
TACATACATACATACAGACATTTTTTAGGAATATGATTTTTCGACGTTTTGGAACATCCTAAACACATTGGTATAGAAAACTCAAAAAAAAATTTTGTCGCGGAAACAAAGCTTCCTCTACAAGGAAGAAAAATATAACTACAGTATCTCTCTTAGTCTGATTCTTTCCCTTCGACCTGTCCGGCATGGGTGACCCTACCGGTAACCATCAGCGTTTTCGAGTTTGATCGCTTTGAGAGCAATTAAATCCAATTTGCCATAAATATATATTTGACCAAAAATATATTTAAGAGGATCTGATTAATATAAATATATAATACATTAATAATATAAATAATATAAAGTTTATGCCCCAGTTTCTGATGCAAAGTTTTTGACGCTGTTTTTAGCTTCAAAGCATAAGATCTTTTGCCTTGATTAATCATCAAACGCTTACTCGAAGTATTTCATT
>NW_021851315.1:415-516 GCF_003651465.1 Formica exsecta | reverse complement strand
ATCTCGCTTACAGGCACGTAATTAAGTCGTTCCGAAGGAAGGAACTTGCGTACGAAGCGATCTTAGCTCTGTGTGCCGAGAACCGTTGTTCCTCAATTTCC
>NW_021851315.1:0-117 GCF_003651465.1 Formica exsecta | reverse complement strand
ATGAAAACTTTCGGTAAATCTCGCTTACAGGCAGGTAACTAAGTCTTTCCGAAGGAAGGAACTTGCGTACAAAGCGATCTTAGCTCTGTGTTTTGAGAAGCGTTGTTCCTCAATTTC
>NW_021851314.1:0-7099 GCF_003651465.1 Formica exsecta | reverse complement strand
TTTTAATTAAATTTAATGAGAATAATTTATTTTTTATATTTTTGATGAGCAATTATATAGTTCACATAAACACAAAAATAATTATTAAAGAACATTTCTCTTGTTATTTACATATAAAAATATATTTTAAAGTATAAATGTTTTGAGTTATGAATAAAAAGAAACAACAGAAAAAAAAATTATATTAAAAAAACAATAGAAAAAATAATATAACAAAAAGAACAATAGAAGAAAATAATATAACAAAAATTAAATTAAAAAAAAACCGCTAGGCTATGCTGCTAGGCCGTTTTCCAGGTTCACTGATACGCCGCTAGGCTATGCTGCTAGGCCGTTTTCCAGGTTCACTGATACGCCGCTAGGCTATGCTGCTAGGCCGTTTTCCAGGTTCACTGATACGCCGCTAGGCTATGCTGCTAGGCCGTTTTCCAGGTTCACTGATACGCCGCTAGGCTATGCTGCTAGGCCGTTTTCCAGGTTCACTGATACGCCGCTAGGCTATGCTGCTAGGCCGTTTTCCAGGTTCACTGATACGCCGCTAGGCTATGCTGCTAGGCCGTTTTCCAGGTTCACTGATACGCCGCTAGGCTATGCTGCTAGGCCGTTTTCCAGGTTCACTGATACGCCGCTAGGCTATGCTGCTAGGCCGTTTTCCAGGTTCACTGATACGCCGCTAGGCTATGCTGCTAGGCCGTTTTCCAGGTTCACTGATACGCCGCTAGGCTATGCTGCTAGGCCGTTTTCCAGGTTCACTGATACGCCGCTAGGCTATGCTGCTAGGCCGTTTTCCAGGTTCACTGATACGCCGCTAGGCTATGCTGCTAGGCCGTTTTCCAGGTTCACTGATACGCCGCTAGGCTATGCTGCTAGGCCGTTTTCCAGGTTCACTGATACGCCGCTAGGCTATGCTGCTAGGCCGTTTTCCAGGTTCACTGATACGCCGCTAGGCTATGCTGCTAGGCCGTTTTCCAGGTTCACTGATACGCCGCTAGGCTATGCTGCTAGGCCGTTTTCCAGGTTCACTGATACGCCGCTAGGCTATGCTGCTAGGCCGTTTTCCAGGTTCACTGATACGCCGCTAGGCTATGCTGCTAGGCCGTTTTCCAGGTTCACTGATACGCCGCTAGGCTATGCTGCTAGGCCGTTTTCCAGGTTCACTGATACGCCGCTAGGCTATGCTGCTAGGCCGTTTTCCAGGTTCACTGATACGCCGCTAGGCTATGCTGCTAGGCCGTTTTCCAGGTTCACTGATACGCCGCTAGGCTATGCTGCTAGGCCGTTTTCCAGGTTCACTGATACGCCGCTAGGCTATGCTGCTAGGCCGTTTTCCAGGTTCACTGATACGCCGCTAGGCTATGCTGCTAGGCCGTTTTCCAGGTTCACTGATACGCCGCTAGGCTATGCTGCTAGGCCGTTTTCCAGGTTCACTGATACGCCGCTAGGCTATGCTGCTAGGCCGTTTTCCAGGTTCACTGATACGCCGCTAGGCTATGCTGCTAGGCCGTTTTCCAGGTTCACTGATACGCCGCTAGGCTATGCTGCTAGGCCGTTTTCCAGGTTCACTGATACGCCGCTAGGCTATGCTGCTAGGCCGTTTTCCAGGTTCACTGATACGCCGCTAGGCTATGCTGCTAGGCCGTTTTCCAGGTTCACTGATACGCCGCTAGGCTATGCTGCTAGGCCGTTTTCCAGGTTCACTGATACGCCGCTAGGCTATGCTGCTAGGCCGTTTTCCAGGTTCACTGATACGCCGCTAGGCTATGCTGCTAGGCCGTTTTCCAGGTTCACTGATACGCCGCTAGGCTATGCTGCTAGGCCGTTTTCCAGGTTCACTGATACGCCGCTAGGCTATGCTGCTAGGCCGTTTTCCAGGTTCACTGATACGCCGCTAGGCTATGCTGCTAGGCCGTTTTCCAGGTTCACTGATACGCCGCTAGGCTATGCTGCTAGGCCGTTTTCCAGGTTCACTGATACGCCGCTAGGCTATGCTGCTAGGCCGTTTTCCAGGTTCACTGATACGCCGCTAGGCTATGCTGCTAGGCCGTTTTCCAGGTTCACTGATACGCCGCTAGGCTATGCTGCTAGGCCGTTTTCCAGGTTCACTGATACGCCGCTAGGCTATGCTGCTAGGCCGTTTTCCAGGTTCACTGATACGCCGCTAGGCTATGCTGCTAGGCCGTTTTCCAGGTTCACTGATACGCCGCTAGGCTATGCTGCTAGGCCGTTTTCCAGGTTCACTGATACGCCGCTAGGCTATGCTGCTAGGCCGTTTTCCAGGTTCACTGATACGCCGCTAGGCTATGCTGCTAGGCCGTTTTCCAGGTTCACTGATACGCCGCTAGGCTATGCTGCTAGGCCGTTTTCCAGGTTCACTGATACGCCGCTAGGCTATGCTGCTAGGCCGTTTTCCAGGTTCACTGATACGCCGCTAGGCTATGCTGCTAGGCCGTTTTCCAGGTTCACTGATACGCCGCTAGGCTATGCTGCTAGGCCGTTTTCCAGGTTCACTGATACGCCGCTAGGCTATGCTGCTAGGCCGTTTTCCAGGTTCACTGATACGCCGCTAGGCTATGCTGCTAGGCCGTTTTCCAGGTTCACTGATACGCCGCTAGGCTATGCTGCTAGGCCGTTTTCCAGGTTCACTGATACGCCGCTAGGCTATGCTGCTAGGCCGTTTTCCAGGTTCACTGATACGCCGCTAGGCTATGCTGCTAGGCCGTTTTCCAGGTTCACTGATACGCCGCTAGGCTATGCTGCTAGGCCGTTTTCCAGGTTCACTGATACGCCGCTAGGCTATGCTGCTAGGCCGTTTTCCAGGTTCACTGATACGCCGCTAGGCTATGCTGCTAGGCCGTTTTCCAGGTTCACTGATACGCCGCTAGGCTATGCTGCTAGGCCGTTTTCCAGGTTCACTGATACGCCGCTAGGCTATGCTGCTAGGCCGTTTTCCAGGTTCACTGATACGCCGCTAGGCTATGCTGCTAGGCCGTTTTCCAGGTTCACTGATACGCCGCTAGGCTATGCTGCTAGGCCGTTTTCCAGGTTCACTGATACGCCGCTAGGCTATGCTGCTAGGCCGTTTTCCAGGTTCACTGATACGCCGCTAGGCTATGCTGCTAGGCCGTTTTCCAGGTTCACTGATACGCCGCTAGGCTATGCTGCTAGGCCGTTTTCCAGGTTCACTGATACGCCGCTAGGCTATGCTGCTAGGCCGTTTTCCAGGTTCACTGATACGCCGCTAGGCTATGCTGCTAGGCCGTTTTCCAGGTTCACTGATACGCCGCTAGGCTATGCTGCTAGGCCGTTTTCCAGGTTCACTGATACGCCGCTAGGCTATGCTGCTAGGCCGTTTTCCAGGTTCACTGATACGCCGCTAGGCTATGCTGCTAGGCCGTTTTCCAGGTTCACTGATACGCCGCTAGGCTATGCTGCTAGGCCGTTTTCCAGGTTCACTGATACGCCGCTAGGCTATGCTGCTAGGCCGTTTTCCAGGTTCACTGATACGCCGCTAGGCTATGCTGCTAGGCCGTTTTCCAGGTTCACTGATACGCCGCTAGGCTATGCTGCTAGGCCGTTTTCCAGGTTCACTGATACGCCGCTAGGCTATGCTGCTAGGCCGTTTTCCAGGTTCACTGATACGCCGCTAGGCTATGCTGCTAGGCCGTTTTCCAGGTTCACTGATACGCCGCTAGGCTATGCTGCTAGGCCGTTTTCCAGGTTCACTGATACGCCGCTAGGCTATGCTGCTAGGCCGTTTTCCAGGTTCACTGATACGCCGCTAGGCTATGCTGCTAGGCCGTTTTCCAGGTTCACTGATACGCCGCTAGGCTATGCTGCTAGGCCGTTTTCCAGGTTCACTGATACGCCGCTAGGCTATGCTGCTAGGCCGTTTTCCAGGTTCACTGATACGCCGCTAGGCTATGCTGCTAGGCCGTTTTCCAGGTTCACTGATACGCCGCTAGGCTATGCTGCTAGGCCGTTTTCCAGGTTCACTGATACGCCGCTAGGCTATGCTGCTAGGCCGTTTTCCAGGTTCACTGATACGCCGCTAGGCTATGCTGCTAGGCCGTTTTCCAGGTTCACTGATACGCCGCTAGGCTATGCTGCTAGGCCGTTTTCCAGGTTCACTGATACGCCGCTAGGCTATGCTGCTAGGCCGTTTTCCAGGTTCACTGATACGCCGCTAGGCTATGCTGCTAGGCCGTTTTCCAGGTTCACTGATACGCCGCTAGGCTATGCTGCTAGGCCGTTTTCCAGGTTCACTGATACGCCGCTAGGCTATGCTGCTAGGCCGTTTTCCAGGTTCACTGATACGCCGCTAGGCTATGCTGCTAGGCCGTTTTCCAGGTTCACTGATACGCCGCTAGGCTATGCTGCTAGGCCGTTTTCCAGGTTCACTGATACGCCGCTAGGCTATGCTGCTAGGCCGTTTTCCAGGTTCACTGATACGCCGCTAGGCTATGCTGCTAGGCCGTTTTCCAGGTTCACTGATACGCCGCTAGGCTATGCTGCTAGGCCGTTTTCCAGGTTCACTGATACGCCGCTAGGCTATGCTGCTAGGCCGTTTTCCAGGTTCACTGATACGCCGCTAGGCTATGCTGCTAGGCCGTTTTCCAGGTTCACTGATACGCCGCTAGGCTATGCTGCTAGGCCGTTTTCCAGGTTCACTGATACGCCGCTAGGCTATGCTGCTAGGCCGTTTTCCAGGTTCACTGATACGCCGCTAGGCTATGCTGCTAGGCCGTTTTCCAGGTTCACTGATACGCCGCTAGGCTATGCTGCTAGGCCGTTTTCCAGGTTCACTGATACGCCGCTAGGCTATGCTGCTAGGCCGTTTTCCAGGTTCACTGATACGCCGCTAGGCTATGCTGCTAGGCCGTTTTCCAGGTTCACTGATACGCCGCTAGGCTATGCTGCTAGGCCGTTTTCCAGGTTCACTGATACGCCGCTAGGCTATGCTGCTAGGCCGTTTTCCAGGTTCACTGATACGCCGCTAGGCTATGCTGCTAGGCCGTTTTCCAGGTTCACTGATACGCCGCTAGGCTATGCTGCTAGGCCGTTTTCCAGGTTCACTGATACGCCGCTAGGCTATGCTGCTAGGCCGTTTTCCAGGTTCACTGATACGCCGCTAGGCTATGCTGCTAGGCCGTTTTCCAGGTTCACTGATACGCCGCTAGGCTATGCTGCTAGGCCGTTTTCCAGGTTCACTGATACGCCGCTAGGCTATGCTGCTAGGCCGTTTTCCAGGTTCACTGATACGCCGCTAGGCTATGCTGCTAGGCCGTTTTCCAGGTTCACTGATACGCCGCTAGGCTATGCTGCTAGGCCGTTTTCCAGGTTCACTGATACGCCGCTAGGCTATGCTGCTAGGCCGTTTTCCAGGTTCACTGATACGCCGCTAGGCTATGCTGCTAGGCCGTTTTCCAGGTTCACTGATACGCCGCTAGGCTATGCTGCTAGGCCGTTTTCCAGGTTCACTGATACGCCGCTAGGCTATGCTGCTAGGCCGTTTTCCAGGTTCACTGATACGCCGCTAGGCTATGCTGCTAGGCCGTTTTCCAGGTTCACTGATACGCCGCTAGGCTATGCTGCTAGGCCGTTTTCCAGGTTCACTGATACGCCGCTAGGCTATGCTGCTAGGCCGTTTTCCAGGTTCACTGATACGCCGCTAGGCTATGCTGCTAGGCCGTTTTCCAGGTTCACTGATACGCCGCTAGGCTATGCTGCTAGGCCGTTTTCCAGGTTCACTGATACGCCGCTAGGCTATGCTGCTAGGCCGTTTTCCAGGTTCACTGATACGCCGCTAGGCTATGCTGCTAGGCCGTTTTCCAGGTTCACTGATACGCCGCTAGGCTATGCTGCTAGGCCGTTTTCCAGGTTCACTGATACGCCGCTAGGCTATGCTGCTAGGCCGTTTTCCAGGTTCACTGATACGCCGCTAGGCTATGCTGCTAGGCCGTTTTCCAGGTTCACTGATACGCCGCTAGGCTATGCTGCTAGGCCGTTTTCCAGGTTCACTGATACGCCGCTAGGCTATGCTGCTAGGCCGTTTTCCAGGTTCACTGATACGCCGCTAGGCTATGCTGCTAGGCCGTTTTCCAGGTTCACTGATACGCCGCTAGGCTATGCTGCTAGGCCGTTTTCCAGGTTCACTGATACGCCGCTAGGCTATGCTGCTAGGCCGTTTTCCAGGTTCACTGATACGCCGCTAGGCTATGCTGCTAGGCCGTTTTCCAGGTTCACTGATACGCCGCTAGGCTATGCTGCTAGGCCGTTTTCCAGGTTCACTGATACGCCGCTAGGCTATGCTGCTAGGCCGTTTTCCAGGTTCACTGATACGCCGCTAGGCTATGCTGCTAGGCCGTTTTCCAGGTTCACTGATACGCCGCTAGGCTATGCTGCTAGGCCGTTTTCCAGGTTCACTGATACGCCGCTAGGCTATGCTGCTAGGCCGTTTTCCAGGTTCACTGATACGCCGCTAGGCTATGCTGCTAGGCCGTTTTCCAGGTTCACTGATACGCCGCTAGACGTATGTCGCTTTGTTCGCAAGACGCCATATTGTTCCAGATTCATTGATATGTATACGCACGCACACATACATACATACGCGCGCCACACAATTCGCGCACACACGTAACGCATATACGCATATACGCACACATACGTACGCGCGCACACATGCACGCATAAATATTCACGCACGCATATATCTCATAAATATAAATATTAAAATAAAATTAATAATATATTAAATAATAATTTTTCATAATTTATGTAATGTACCGCATTCTTTCGGTGCAGTATAGAATAATTCATGAAGGGGAATTATGAAACATCCTATATAGCAAAATCAAGAAACGCGATAGCGTCTCAGGTTAATATATAATAAATATATATAATAAATATAATATGAGTATATCTTTCGTCTTTCTCGTTACAATAGATACATAATTTGTTGACATTATATTTACAATAATCTTTAAAGTTTTAGTAATTGTTATACGATCGAGAATAGAGGAATGCCTTGGCAAATTTATTGGGGCATATTTGACATGCGTGCTTTGTCTCTAAATAATCACATATCATGATTGTTGATTAA
>NW_021851313.1:0-253 GCF_003651465.1 Formica exsecta | reverse complement strand
CATGAAAATAAATAAATTTATTTATTTATTTTTATTTTATAAAGCGTAAATCAGATACACAACAATAAGTTATTTTCTTTTTCTATTTAACTATAATTAAATAAAACACATGTACATACAAAAATACAAAATAATTAAATATTTTTTCTATTTATAAGATACACAATATCTCATTTATACTCTATAAAATAAAGATGAACACATTAATATAAATTAATGATTAAATTAATAATTATTATTATGTAGGAAGACG
>NW_021851312.1:0-1157 GCF_003651465.1 Formica exsecta | reverse complement strand
GAGTTCAGATCAACCCCTTGAGACAAGCCTTCGGTTCTTGAATGTAAAGCATCTGAAAGACTTAGTCCGAAGGACGCATTCGATAGGTTTTTAAAACAAACACTCATTGCCTTTGATACGCTTTCTTCAGTTTTATTTTTAATAGGAATTGCCCAAGCAAGTTTGGAAAAAGTATCAATAATTGTTAATAAATATTTATATCCCTTATTAATTTTGGATATTCCCTTATGTTACCCGAATCCATTTCAACAAGATCAGCCTGCCAAAGATCATCGATTCCTAATGTAATAGTAGATCTTCTTGGATAATTTCTCCTTGCTGGTTTGTGTAATTCATCAATAATATCGTTTTTACTAACAATCATTTATTACAGAATAACCTTTTAGCTTTATTTGTTTTAAGTACTTTTCACGTGGAAAGTACAAATTTTTATTAATAAAATCTTTTTCACGTAAGTGAATTTCTTCTTCAGATATTTGTCGAGCCTCAAATAAATGTAATAACTCACAATAAAAATTAAATGACAATTTATATTCTTCAATCCTATCCATTAATTTTAATGATGTTTTAAATTCATTATCTAATATTTCAATTATAACAGATATGGCACTTATTGCAAATAATGGTGTAACAGCAATACCTGATAAACTTGATGCCATAATGGTGTAACATCAATATCTGATAAACTTGATGCCGCAAATATTGCTTTACTAAGTGATATACCAATTTTACATTTTAAAAAATACTTATAACTTTTTCGATAAACATAATTGCGCGAGCATAAAGAAAATAAACATTTGTTTTTTAAAATACTCTTCCATTTATTATTAATAAATGTCCAAACATCATCTAAAAATGAAACATTTTAATTTTATAGATAAATATAAAAGGGGTGGCGGATTCTTTCCAGATGTAGTACGTGGTATAATTTTAGGAGAATCGGGTAGTGGAAAAACATTTTTATCTACTAACTTTGTCGCAAACAAATGGCTACCATATAGGCAATTATATGTTTATAGTCCACCTATAGACCAACCTACTTGTGTAGGATTAGAGAAAGAGTTGGAAAAAAGATAAATATGATATTGATTATTTATTTGAGGGTAATTGGTAAAAAAATTTACCGGTAGAAGAATGTGCATCAAATAGTTTAGTAA
>NW_021851311.1:0-4939 GCF_003651465.1 Formica exsecta | reverse complement strand
TCCAAATTAAAAAAGTCAATGAAGTTCTACTCTCTCTACATTTTTTTATTTATATTTACTTTCTATTATTATTTAAAAAAAAAACATAATATGATATTCAAATCATACTTTAAATACATGTCAAAAAACTTTATATACGTTAAAAAATATTTATACTTATACATTTAAAATATCAATTTTGACATTCAAAAACTACTTAAACGTTCTAATATTTAAGTTTCAAAAATGTTTCATAAACAACAGCATATTTTGGAGTCATAACATGTATCAAATAATTTAATGTCATAAATTGTATTACCGAAGATAAGCAAAAACATAAGCTGAAAAATTTATCGTATTTAAAAAAAAAATATTGAATCAATATTATACTTTTTTTGAAAGCAGCTTATAATGTATAAATTGGTAAATAATATTAGTAAAATAAATTCCCTGTGTGTTTCGCATACTGTATGGTTATATACACCAGCAAAAATGGTGTTTGGTGGCGGGTGTGTATGTTACAGTCGAAAGCATCACCGTATACAAATGAAAATCGCGTACTCACGCGTAATTTGAAGCGCAAAGAAAATCAAGGAGTGAAGGAGAAAGTGGGAGGAGGGGGGGAGGGTATTCCGATATTGCATCGCATGTCGCACGATCGAGAGAGAAAGCAATGCAAGACGTGATGTCGGCTAGTGGTGTCCAATAGCTATCTCACTCGCTCTACGCTTGAATGCAGCGCGTGTAGCGAGACAGCTATAAGACACCGCGCTGTCTTTATCATTATCTCGTTATCTCATTTTGATCTCATACTTCTCTTTTTTATTAAAATGATCTTTTGTCAAATTAAAGACAAAGAAAATTGACAATTTATTATTTAAGAACAACTTAAATAATTAATAAATTTAACTTGTAGGGATATCTTTAAAGCTTGTGGTAAATAATAACGATTAAGATCTGAAACACCCGACTTTCCTTGGATCGAGCCGACAACAATGCTATCGCGCGGCTCGATACTCTTGCGAGATAGCGGCGAAACGCGGTATTCTCCTAAGATCAAATGACAAAAGTCGCGCCGCCAGATTTCCAATATATATATCGTATATAAAATATAGTTAAAACGCGATATCTCAGAAACTATGATATAATAGAGTTATGCAATTAAAACTAGAGTTATGAAATCTTTACTTTTCTTTTTCGTCTTATCGAGTATGGTTCGGAACTTAAGATATTTTACTAGAACTTGTATTTATTAAATTTTTCATAAAAGTATATTAATTTTAAAAATTCTTTCGGTAATTATAATAGCTAGGACCATGCGGTTTTCGCGATTATATTTGTCTTATCGAATGTAATTCAGAACTCTGACATTTTCGATCAAAACTCGTGTTTTTCAAATTTTTTTATAAAAGTATATTAATTTTAAAAATTCTTTCGGTAATTATAATAGCTAGGACCATGCGGTTTTCGCGATTATATTTGTCTTATCGAATGTAATTCAGAACTCTGACATTTTCGATCAAAACTCGTGTTTTTCAAATTTTTTTATAAAAGTATATTAATTTTAAAAATTCTTTCGGTAATTATAATAGCTAGGACCATGCGGTTTTCGCGATTATATTTGTCTTATCGAATGTAATTCAGAACTCTGACATTTTCGATCAAAACTCGTGTTTTTCAAATTTTTTTATAAAAGTATATTAATTTTAAAAATTCTTTCGGTAATTATAATAGCTAGGACCATGCGGTTTTCGCGATTATATTTGTCTTATCGAATGTAATTCAGAACTCTGACATTTTCGATCAAAACTCGTGTTTTTTTTTGGTCTATAACTTTTTTTTTGGGCCTCCCCCAACTGAAAATGGTTATTTATATTTCTTTCTAAACATAAAAAGTCCGTAAAAAAATTTGCAGCCCATTTGCAGATGGAGCCGTGATTCTAAATAATTACCATAAATTGTATTACCGAAGATAAGCAAAAACATAAGCTGAAAAATTTATCGTATTTAAAAAAAAATATTGAATCAATATTATACTTTTTTTTGAAAGCAGCTTATAATGTATAAATTGGTAAATAATATTAGTAAAATAAATTCCCTGTGTGTTTCGCATACTGTATGGTTATATACACCAGCAAAAATGGTGTTTGGTGGCGGGTGTGTATGTTACAGTCGAAAGCATCACCGTATACAAATGAAAATCGCGTACGCACGCGTAATTTGAAGCGCAAAGAAAATCAAGGTGTGAAGGAGAAAGTGGGAGGAGGGAGGGGGGGTATTCCGATATTGCATCGCATGTCGCACGATCGAGAGAGAAAGCAATGCAAGACGTGATGTCGGCTAGTGGTGTCCAATAGCTATCTCACTCGCTCTACGCTTGAATGCAGCGCGTGTAGCGAGACAGCTATAAGACACCGCGCTGTCTTTATCATTATCTCGTTATCTCATTTTGATCTCATACTTCTCTTTTTTATTAAAATGATCTTTTGTCAAATTAAAGACAAAGAAAATTGACAATTTATTATTTAAGAACAACTTAAATAATTAATAAATTTAACTTGTAGGGATATCTTTAAAGCTTGTGGTAAATAATAACGATTAAGATCTGAAACACCCGACTTTCCTTGGATCGAGCCGACAACAATGCTATCGCGCGGCTCGATACTCTTGCGAGATAGCGGCGAAACGCGGTATTCTCCTAAGATCAAATGACAAAAGTCGCGCCGCCTTCGAAAATTTTTTATAAAAGCATATTAATTTTAAAAATTCGATATTTCGGTAACTATAATAGTTAGGACCATGCGGTTTTCGCGATCATACTTGTCTTATCGAATATAATTCAGAACTCCGACATTTTTTATCAGAACTCATGATTTCGAAAATTTTTTATAAAAGCATATTAATTTTAAAAATTCGATATTTCGGTAACTATAATAGTTAGGACCATGCGGTTTTCGCGATCATACTTGTCTTATCGAATATAATTCAGAACTCCGACATTTTTTATCAGAACTCATGATTTCGAAAATTTTTTATAAAAGCATATTAATTTTAAAAATTCGATATTTCGGTAACTATAATAGTTAGGACCATGCGGTTTTCGCGATCATACTTGTCTTATCGAATATAATTCAGAACTCCGACATTTTTTATCAGAACTCATGATTTCGAAAATTTTTTATAAAAGCATATTAATTTTAAAAATTCGATATTTCGGTAACTATAATAGTTAGGACCATGCGGTTTTCGCGATCATACTTGTCTTATCGAATATAATTCAGAACTCCGACATTTTTTATCAGAACTCATGATTTCGAAAATTTTTTATAAAAGCATATTAATTTTAAAAATTCGATATTTCGGTAACTATAATAGTTAGGACCATGCGGTTTTCGCGATCATACTTGTCTTATCGAATATAATTCAGAACTCCGACATTTTTTATCAGAACTCATGATTTCGAAAATTTTTTATAAAAGCATATTAATTTTAAAAATTCGATATTTCGGTAACTATAATAGTTAGGACCATGCGGTTTTCGCGATCATACTTGTCTTATCGAATATAATTCAGAACTCCGACATTTTTTATCAGAACTCATGATTTCGAAAATTTTTTATAAAAGCATATTAATTTTAAAAATTCGATATTTCGGTAACTATAATAGTTAGGACCATGCGGTTTTCGCGATCATACTTGTCTTATCGAATATAATTCAGAACTCCGACATTTTTTATCAGAACTCATGATTTCGAAAATTTTTTATAAAAGCATATTAATTTTAAAAATTCGATATTTCGGTAACTATAATAGTTAGGACCATGCGGTTTTCGCGATCATACTTGTCTTATCGAATATAATTCAGAACTCCGACATTTTTTATCAGAACTCATGATTTCGAAAATTTTTTATAAAAGCATATTAATTTTAAAAATTCGATATTTCGGTAACTATAATAGTTAGGACCATGCGGTTTTCGCGATCATACTTGTCTTATCGAATATAATTCAGAACTCCGACATTTTTTATCAGAACTCATGATTTCGAAAATTTTTTATAAAAGCATATTAATTTTAAAAATTCGATATTTCGGTAACTATAATAGTTAGGACCATGCGGTTTTCGCGATCATACTTGTCTTATCGAATATAATTCAGAACTCCGACATTTTTTATCAGAACTCATGATTTCGAAAATTTTTTATAAAAGCATATTAATTTTAAAAATTCGATATTTCGGTAACTATAATAGTTAGGACCATGCGGTTTTCGCGATCATACTTGTCTTATCGAATATAATTCAGAACTCCGACATTTTTTATCAGAACTCATGATTTCGAAAATTTTTTATAAAAGCATATTAATTTTAAAAATTCGATATTTCGGTAACTATAATAGTTAGGACCATGCGGTTTTCGCGATCATACTTGTCTTATCGAATATAATTCAGAACTGCGACATTTTTTATCAGAACTCATGATTTCAAAAATTTTTTATAAAAGTACATTAATTTTTAAAATTCGATATTTCGGTAATTATAATAGCTAGGACCATGCGGTTTTCGCGATTATATTTGTCTTATCGAATGTAATTCAGAACTCTGACATTTTCGATCAAAACTCGTGTTTTTCAAATTTTTTTATAAAAGTATATTAATTTTAAAAATTCAATATTTCGGTAACTATAATAGCTAGGACCATACGGTTTTCGCGATTATATTTATCTTATCAAATGTAATTCAGAACTCTGACATTTTCGATCAGAACTCGTGATTTCGAAAATATCTCTGATATTTGAAGTTAATTTTTTAAACTAAAAACTGCAGAACTCTTGCAAAAAAGTATGAGGAACTATGTAACTATTTAAAAGAGCATCAGAACTATGCTCAGGACTATTTAATTTTGATGTGTCAAAAATCGTGAAGTTGGCACCCCCATTTTTCGAAATCTACTTTCATTGTG
>NW_021851310.1:0-1434 GCF_003651465.1 Formica exsecta | reverse complement strand
GGCTTAGCCAGCAAAAATAGGATTGTTAGAACTATTTATTACTGTCTTAACTTAAGATAATTATTTAATATCTTAAGATTCTTAGGAAAACTAAAAAGTAGGATTCATTTTAGCAAACCTAAAATATGAAAATTAATTATAATTCGCTGTTATTGGGTTCGATTCGTCTCGAACAGTTGGTACCCGAGAATGATTTGTATTCGCACATTTAACATTACCAACAATAACCACGCATGTATTTTATTATCCATAAATATAGCCGTTTGTAACCACATTTTCATAAAAATTGTTATATTCATTTAATTTACAATACAGAGATATATTTCTTAATAATGGAGAAGAACACATTTTTTTCTCGCGCGAATTTCAATCTCATGCATTAAAGATAATGACAATGGTAACTGTCGTTGATTCGTTACCGAAATCATTGCTATCGGGAGTAGTCTGGAAGATCCGGGATTCGTTCCCTCTTACAACGGGGCTCCTAATATTCAACAGATCACTTAACTTTTCTTTGCGGATTGATCCTGCGGGGTCCGATATAGAAGCAAGAAGTTGATCGTTTTCCACTTTTAAGATCGTTCTTGTCTTTGTCGGATATTAACCGGCGTGTTATCAGGCGGAGGGATCTTGATCTGGTCAATTTGTTGGGCCGGTTATCCTCCATTGAACGCGGCGATAACGTAATGTTTTTATAACGGTATTTTAAGATTTTATCTTGTTTAGCCAACCCTCCGCGAAACGGTACTTATATTCTTATTCTCAATCGCGAAATTTGCATAAAATCACGCATTTGAAAATAAATCGGGCATTAGGTTCTTTACAAATGTCCTATTACAGACGCGATTATAAAAAGCGTTTTAAATGTCCGTCGAAACATTTTCGTATAAGTATGTAGTAATTATATAGTTCCTCTGTGATTATTCCAAAAATTATATGTACATATACTGGAATCGAATATTATGACTATTGTCAATTTATTTATGCATCGCGTTTTTTTTGCAAATTTTAAATCGCGGTTTCTTTTGTGATTTAATCGTTGATTTACATCGAAGTTTCGTCTATCTTTTTTCAAATATTTTCTTTGAAAATCTACGCAAAATGCGCTAGTAGACCATGTACTTCTTTCTACAATTAAAAAACGAAAGATAACTTTATTAACAATTCTTTTGATCATAATTGTTTGCATTATATAAAACTTAATAAACTTTGTAATTGCATGTTGATCATTAATCAAATATTGCATTAATCATTGCTTATCAGCTATATCTGATCTAAAAATTTTTAGTGAATTCTACATCAGATGAATATTTCGGATATTTTCGTGTAATTCCATGTAAAAATGTAAATTCTTTTGTATTACATTCTAAATTATATTTTATATTAAACTTTGTACTATATTTTATAATATATATTTGTAATATAATTAATTCT
>NW_021851309.1:46108-46414 GCF_003651465.1 Formica exsecta | reverse complement strand
GGCTTCAATGGGAGGATGGAAACGTTCCATACAGCTTCGCCAGGCCTTTGATTACGAGAGCTGTGATGGGTGCGGCGTAGGAAGAAGATGGAGCATCTCCTATCGTGTACGTTAAAGGACACGAAAAACGAGAATGGCTGGCCGATATACTTGACGATGATGCGAGAAACGACGTTATTATTGAGACCTTGGGTGCGGACTATGAAGATATCATTTCGTTTAATAAGCTAGATGTTACTAATACTATGAACTGTGAAAAACATTTAAAAAATTGCGCTTTACAAAATGTATTTAAAATATTCAATT
>NW_021851309.1:27885-45414 GCF_003651465.1 Formica exsecta | reverse complement strand
CTGCCCTGTCGTAGCTGTCATAACGTTTCGAGCAGTGAGTGACTAAGTGTCTAAGTGAAAATATTCAAAATGCCGTCACTAATAGACTTGGTTTTGCAACGGGGCCGATGGAACGCGGCATGGTGGGCGGAGGATCTCGCAATGGGGCTGTTGAGAGCCCTGTTGAATCTCGTAGTATTTTAAAGAGTAAGTAATATTACAAAAAATAAAAGACATACCATTTTTTTTGGCGGCCCCTGCAGCTGTTCCTGCGGCACCGGCTGCCCCGGCTGTGTATTAGCAGACTGCTGCTGTTGCTGCTGCTGCTGCTGCTGCTGTTGTTGTTGCTGCTGCTGCAAGAATTTCCTCGCAACAAATCTAATGGCAATCTTAAATCCCGTGCAAAATACAATTCAGCCGGGGAAACACACGTGGCTTCATGCTTTGAAGATCGATAAGCCATTAAATACATAGGAATCCAACTATCCCAATCTTTCTGATTTTCTGAAATAAATTTAGTTAAATAATTCAAAATTGTACGATGATGACGTTCAACCTGACCGTCAGACTGAGGATGTAAAGCTGTCGTCCTAGTTTTCCTTATCCTTAATAGACGTGTCATTTCCTGAAAAATTCTTGACTCAAAGATTTTCCCTTGATCTGTGTGGATTTCCAAAGGAGAAATTTCCCATGACGAGAAATTACTTGCTTTACAAAAGCTTCTGCTACCGTATCAGCTCTAATGTTTTTTAATGGAAGAGCTTCAAACCATTTAGTGAAACAGTCGATTACAACCAATAAATATCGATTACCTACTGAAGTAATGGGAAGAGGACCAAGTATATTCATCTGAACCCTTTCAAATGGAGAACCTACATTTTTAAATTTGTAACGGAGATTTTCCTTTTCCTGAAGGACCTTGTTTCGCTACACAAATTTTACACGAACGACACCAATCCTCCACATCATGTTTACATGTAGCCCAGTAAAAACGTTTCCGGATCTTCTCCAATGTTTTATTAACCCCAAAATGACCGCAGGACGAGGAATCATGGGCTACTTCCAATATTTGATTTATGCAATTCCTAGGGACAATAATCTGAAAAATAACAGATTTAAAATTTGGGGACTCCCACTTTTTATATAGAACACCATTCTTCAAAATTAATGCATCCCAATAGGACCAATATCTTTTTGCCGAAACATCCTGCATGGCAATTTCTTGTCGAGGAGGACGTATTCCTGATTCCTTTCCTCGTAAGAAAATCGAAATAATTGGATCCTCCGATTGTTTCTTCCGCCATTCTTCTAAACGATCTTCCCCTAAAACTATTCGAGCAACCAAATTCTCTTTAAATTCTACTCTTGTACAATAATCACAACCTAATTCCGCACAAGGACGTCTTGACAGCCCATCAGCATTTTGATGTAATTGTCCCTTCCGATGAATGATTTCAAACTCATATTGCTGCAATCTTTCTAAACAATGGGCTACTTGACCTTCTAAATCTTTAAAAAACATCAACCAACGAAGTGAAATATGATCCGTTCGAATTAAGAATTTCCTTCTATATAAATAATGATGAAAAGACTTCAGTGATTCCACAATAGCCAATAATTCCCTTCGAGTCACGCAATAATTCCTTTCTGTTTTACTCAAAATTCGGCTGAAATAGGCAATAACTTTTTCAGTTCCATCTTGAACTTGTGATAAAACTGCTCCAATCCTATGATTTGAAGCATCAGTATCAAGGATAAACTCTCCCTTTTCCATAGGAAAAGATAAAATTGGTGAAGAAATCAATTTTTGATTCAACTCTTCAAATGCTTGTTGACAAGATTGAGACCACTCAAATGTGACCTGATTCTCAGTGAGCATAAGCAGTGGTTTTGCTATCAAAGAAAAACCTTTCACAAATTTTCTATAGTAGGAACAAAATCCTAGAAAACTTCGAACCTGTTTCTTCGTTTGAGGAATAGGCCAGTCTTTTACAGCAGTGATTTTCTCAGGATCTGTAGCGATGCCTTGTTCTGATACAATATGTCCTAGATATTTCACCTCCCTTCCAAAGAAAGAACATTTTTTGGGATTAATTTTCAAGTTTGCCATACGTAAGCAAAGAAAAACCCTCTTTAGATTAGCCATCATTTCCTCAAAAGATTTGCTAAAAACAATCACATCATCAGGATATACAAAACAGATTTTAGATAAAATATCTCGAAGAATTTTTTCCATTAGACGCTCAAAAGTAGCTGGAGCATTGCATAAGCCAAATGGCATGACTGTAAATTGCCATAAACCATTTCCTACGGAAAACGCCGTCTTTTCTTTATCCTCAGAAGAAAGTTTCACTTGCCAATATCCACTTTTTAGATCTAGAGTGGAAAACCAGGAATTCCCTGATATCTGGTCCAAAATATCCTCAATACGTGGTAGTGGATAAGAATCCTTGACCGTGACCGCATTCAACTTCCTATAGTCCACACAAAATCTTAATGATCCATCCTTTTTCTTAACTAGTACCACAGGAGACTTGTACCACGGACTTTGAGATTTTTCAATTACACCCTGCAACTTCATTTCCTGAATAATCTGACTTACTTCGTCTCTAAGATGTATGGCAGTGCTGGGATTTAGATGAAAGAAATCCGGCCGAAAGTTGCATCTAAATCCCAGCACTGATGTATGGGAACCCTTCGAAGAGCCTGTTTAACAGGATTGGAATCCTTTATGTTGATGACATGCTTTAAAACTTCACAGTTTGCTGCAATTAAATCTTCCGAAAACACATCCTGAAATTCGTTTAAGAATTTAGCAAAAACATCCCTTTGAGAAATATTTAAGTTTTTAGAGTTTTCTTCAAAAAATGTCTCCAAGAAACAAGGAACTTTCTCTTCAGAATTCACTCGCGAACATGGAAACTCAATATCTCTATGATACTCAAAATTCCCGAATTCAGACTCAAAAGCTCTGCTCAAATCAATCAATTCAAGAAAATCAATTCCTAATATGCAATCATCCGAAATATTAGCAACTAGCATCGGAACATCCAAAGAATACTTTCCTAATTCTATTCCAACAATAACTTTATAATTCACTGAAACAGTCTCTTCCGTTGGATATTTTAAACTATATCCGTTTATTTCATACCGTTGCTTTGGCCCCCTAACCAAGCTTTCATTTAAAATCGAAACATCAAAGCCCGTATCTATTTTAAATATACAATTTCCACCATCTAACATTCCCTTGTAACAAAAAGAATTTTTCTTAACTCTATTTATTTTGTAAAAACGATTATACAATCTTGCCGGGGCATTTATTTTGTTAGCCGAACTTGCCCCGCAGAGTTCGACTAATGCTTGTTTTCCGCTAAAGACGGGTATTCTGAACGGAAGTGCCCCTGAGCACCACACTGCCAACATTCTTTCTTTGTCTGGAAGAATTTATTCTTTTGATCCTTATAATTGAATTTACTTTGTTTTACGAAGTTTCTCTTATCAAAATCTTTTTCCCGTTTTCCATTCTCTTGTTTAAAATTAATTTTATGAAATTTATTATTATTTCCCTGTTGACTATATTTATTTTTAACAAAACTATTTTCTTGTATGACTTTAACAGCCATTGCCCTTTCTACAGCTGATTTTAAAGAAGGAACACTCTCCAGCTGTAAAGTTCGTTTCACAAATCCGTCCGATAGCGCGGCGATAAACTGCGCGCAAGCAATTTTATCTCTCACCTCATGTGAGCATTCGGGATAAGCCAAACGAGACAATCTCTTCAACTCTTCAAATGCTTGTTGACAAGATTGAGACCACTCAAATGTGACCTGATTCTCAGTGAGCATAAACAGAGGTTTTGCTATTAAAGAAAAACCTTTCACAAATTTTCTATAGTAGAAACAAAATCCCAGAAAACTTCGAACCTGTTTCTTATTTTGAGGAAAAGGCCAGTCCTTTACAGCAGTGATTTTCTCAGGATCTGTAGTGATGCCATGTTCTGATACAATATGTCCTAGATATTTCACCTCTCTTCCAAAGAGAGAACATTTTTTGGTTTCCTCAAAGAGGAAACATTTCAAGTTTGCCATACGTAAGCGAAGAAAAACCCTCTTTAGATTAGCCATCATTTCCTCAAAAGATTTGCTAAAAACAACCACATCATCAAGATATACCAAACAGATTTTAGATAAAATATTTCGAAGAACTTTTTCCATCAGACGCTCAAAAGTAGCTGGAGCATTGCATAAGCCAAATGGCATCTGTAAATTGCCATAAACCATTTTCTACGGAAAACGCCATCTTTTCTTTATCCTCAGAAGAAAGTTTCACTTGCCAATATCCACTCTTTAGATCTAGAATGGAAAACCAGGAATTCCCTGATAACTGGTCCAAAATATCCTCAATAGGTGGTAGTGGATAAGAATCCTTGACCGTGACCGCATTCAACTTCTTATAGTCCACACAAAATCTTAATGATCCATCCTTTTTCTTAACTAGTACCACAGGAGAAACTCACGGACTTTGAGATTCTTCAATTACACCCTGCAACTTCATTTCCTGAATAATCTGACTTATTTCGTCTCTAAGATGTATGGGAACCCTTCGAGGAGCCTGTTTAATAGAATTGGAATCCTTTATGTTGATGACATGCTTTAAAACTTCACAGTTCCCTGCAATTAAATCTTCCGAAAACACATCCTGAAATTCGTTTAAGAATTTAGCAAAAACATCCCTTTGAGAAATATTTAAGTTTTTAGAGTTTTCTTCAAAAAATGTCTCCAAGAAACAAGGAACTTTCTCTTCAGAATTCACTCGCGAACATGGAAACTCAATATCTCTATGAAACTCAAAATTCCCGAATTCAGACTCAAAAGCTCTGCCCAAATCAATCATTTCAAGAAAATCAATTCCTAATATGCGATCATCCGAAATATTAGCAACTAGCATCGGAACATCCAAAGAATACTTTCCTAATTCTATTCCAACAATAACTTTATAATTCACTGAAACAGTCTCTTCCGTTGGATATTTTAAACTATATCCGTTTATTTCATACCGTTGCTTTGGCCCCCTAACCAAGCTTTCATTTAAAATCGAAACATCAAAGCCCGTATCTATTTTAAATATACAATTTCCACCATCTAACATTCCCTTGTAACAAAAAGAATTTTTCTTAACTCTATTTATTTTGTAAAAACGATTATACAATCTTTCCGGGGCATTTATTTTGTTAGCCGAACTTGCCCCGCAGAGTTCGACTAATGCTTGTTTTCCGTTAAAGACGGGCATTCTGAACGGAAGTGCCCCTGAGCACCACACTGCCAACATTCTTTCTTTGTCTGGAAGAATTTATTCTTTTGATCCTTATAATTGAATTTACTTTGTTTTACGAAGTTTCTCTTATCAAAATCTTTTTCCCGTTTTCCATTCTCTTGTTTAAAATTAATTTTATGAAATTTATTATTATTTCCCTGTTGACTATATTTATTTTTAACAAAACTATTTTCTTGTATGACTTTAACAGCCATTGCCCTTTCTACAGCTGATTTTAAAGAAGAAACACTCTCCAGCTGTAAAGTTCGTTTCACAAATCCGTCCGATAGCGCGGCGATAAACTGCGCGCAAACAATTTTATCTCTCACCTCATGTGAGCATTCGGGATAAGCCAAACGAGACAATCTCTCTAAATCTGCGCCTAAGGTTGCTAAATCTTCCGAATATTTTTGTTTCCTATTTGTAAATTGGGTGTAATATGTCTGAGCTAAATGCCCTTCCCCAAAACGCAATTCTAATTTCGATTTTAACTCCTCGAATTGTAAATTTTCGATTTCAAAAATTCCATCTAAAACCGAACGCGCTTTTCCCCTCAAACATGATGCTAACGCTACTGTCTTAGAAGAATCATTCCACAAATTGGTCCGCGCTATCAGATCGAACTGTGTCATAAATTCGCGTAAAGGGACACTTCCATCATAACTGTCGAGTTTCAATTTATATCCAAGCTCATTTTCTCTAAAAAAATTTTGGCTTCGAGCTACAGAATCTCGGTTATTAGTTGGACTTAGCTGTGTTTGCCGTTGTCGGAAAATCTCTCCCATTCGACGTAGCTTACTATCCCGCTCAAGCAGTTGCGATTCAAACTCAGCTCGCATCCGCAATCGCTCCTCGCGAAACTCCCGAATTTCCCGCATTGCAGATTGCAGAGTAATTGCCTCCAACGATGGCCCCGATGTCGCATCTTGAAGCGTCGTCGTAGCACGAACTCTCTTTCGTGTGGAAACTCCCGTTATTGGATCCTGTTGCTCCATTGCCATAGCTCACGCTTTTCTTTTAAAATACACAAAACGGTCCGCCGTATCCCGGACGAGCCCCCAAAATGTTGCGTCCGCGCGTCGACTTCGATAATACTCGAACACGCGCGACACAAACGGCACTCGCGTACCGCGACGTAAATGATTAACACTCTTTTAAAAGAACAGAAGGACTTTAATAATAACACAGAACACACAATTAAACAAGGAACACAGAACGGGTAATAACGATAATCGTAATCTCAAATACGTCCGCCCGGAATGACATCCGTCGCGAGACTCAAGATGTCCGCCGTTGTTTTACAACAACCCTTAGCGACGTGTTTGGAGATGATCTCTGAGAGACGAGAGCAATTTCAGGATTAACTACCACAGACGACTCGCAGGGACGCAACAATATTAATAATTAGTGTATAGCCTTTTCGGGCTATAACATACGAAACGGATGGACTTGTTTCATATTCATATACTTAATATAAATATAAAACAAGTCCATTCTATTGAATAAACACATATATGTATATAAACAGAATATAATTCCTTCTAAAATGTATTCTAATAAATGATATAAACAGAAGAAATCAAATATTTTTATGGATTTATTGATTTATTAAATATGCTTATGTATACGAAATAGTGCAATACAAGAAGAAAAGTGATAAAGTGATTAACGGTTATTAAGAGTATCGCGGAATAGTGCAAGGAAGAGAAGTGATTTCTTCTTTGTGATAAATACATTATTGAAAAATGATTATGGAAGCATCGAAGGAATATTTAGAGATTTTGACTGGCCATGTTTTCGATAACGATAAACTAGTAATTATATGCGCGAACGCGCATTCATGTATAATGTTTATTTATATTTTATATATAAATGTAATTAATGAATAAATAATATTTTTAAGTCATTTACAAATGGTTAAGCAATGAGTTGCATGTTGATGTTAATATAGCAAAACATGTTGTGGAAATTTTATCAAAAATATTACGTATACAGTTGAATTGAAAGCGTCAGAGTTAGAGTCTGAAATAGAAATGTTAAACATTAGTCAAAAAAGAGAAATAAGGTAATAATTTTGTTTATAAATTATATAATAAAGGTTATTTATTTTCTTGAACTAAATACTTTAAGGACAAGATTTAGTCTATTTTACTTTTTTTGACATAATGGTTGAACTTATTTTTTTAAAGCAATGAAAAATGTGAATGTGAAAATTGATGGTTTATTCGGATAGCCTTTTGCAATGTAATGTTATCGGAGAGCATTAGAATATTTGTCATCGATAAAAAGTAGTTCAAATTTAAATCAAATTGAGGAGGAAGAGTCGGTTAATGTTGAATTGCAGATTTTATTAGAGGATCATATAAAAGTTTATAATAATTTGGCAGCTGCGTTGATTAAAATAAAAGCCTACGATACAGCGTTAGAAAATATAAAACATGTTTTGAGGTGTCAGCTACAAAATATTAAAGCATTACTTAGGAAAGATATTGCAAAAATCCTAATCTTCTTTTTATTTAATATATTTAATCATTTTCTAAAATAAATTTTATATATTCTTGATTCATATTTTACATATGGAAAATTTAAATATGTGTGTATATATGTATATTGTGCGTATCGTAGAAACAATACAAATATGTGTGTATACATATATATTGTGCGCATCGTAGGAACAATATTGAGACACATAGGAGAATATGCAAAGGCTTATTCAATCTCTCTCTCTCCCTCTCTCCACTGATTCGAAAATAAAATCCGGAGATGAAGATATTCACTACAAAATTAATGACCGTAAAAAATAAAATTGCTAAAGACGCAAAAAAAGAAAAGTACCTATATCTTTTACTTAATTACTTACTTTTATCATCTGCTTTTATATCTTTTGACGAATGTTTAGTATGATATCTTCAAGTATATCTAACATTCTACGATATAGATGCTTTTCTTATTCTGCATTTTTAGTAATTTTATTCTTTAAGATCATTAATTCTGTAGTAAATATCTTCATTTCTGGATTCAATTTTTAATTTCGGTGGAGAGAGAGAGAGAAAGGGGCGCACTTAGTCCAGCGATATTCCAACTTTTTTAAGCCATCCAAAAAATATGATTTGTCGAACTCTGCGCTCTTCATCAAAAACGGATGTTCGGCCACGCTTGAATTCATTGAACTAGTATCTGATGGTAATCATCGAAGGTGCATGGTCCTTATAAACGGCATGCAACTTCACTTTGATTTTCTCACACGTCTTCCCATCCAAAAAAAGGAAACTGACCGATATTGCTCTTTTTCCATGATTGCAAACAAACACAAACTTGCCCACTTTCAACAGCTATCAAAACAAAACTACTCGATAAATCTGTCTGAAATTTTGATAGGCGTCGTTCGAAAGATGGCGTTAAACGATGGTATACTGTGGTAGCGTTATAGTTAAATCACTAGACTTTCCTTTTTACTAATAAAATATTTAATTCCCATAAAATTAAATTCGTCTCTTGCAAATTTTAATTTTTCCGGTGACAACCTGCGAGGAGTTGAAGCAATTGGTGGTCCTTTCGTAATAATATGATGCTCAATTTGATGAATCTTGTTTGTTGATATAGGAGCAAAATGAGTTAATTCAGGAAATTCAACAAGGATCTTATGGAAAGGTGAGTCAGGAAATGTAGTGCAAATTGACAAGTAATTAACTTTAGATAGTTTTCCTTTAAATGAAAAACCGGTAACACTATCTAGAAGTTTCTTGTTTTTAATGTCAACTAAAATTCCATAATGACTCAAAAAATCTACGCCCAATATAGGTCTCTGAATATCTGCCATGCAAAATTTCCATTTAAAAATTCTTCGTAATCCAAGATTTACAATTAACATTTTTATACCGTAAGTATTAATCTTGGTTCCATTAGCTGCATAAAGCTTGAAAGAAGCAACTTGAGCTTTTGAAATAAATCTTTTTGGAATCAAAGAAATATCAGCTCCTGCATCAACAAGAAAATTAAGTCCTGAAGTTTTATCAGAAATAATGAGGCGATTGTTAGGTGAACCGTTGTCAGCCGCCTCACAACTCAACGGTAGAGCTAGTTTTCCTGCCTTTCGACCAAAGATTTAGACATATCACAAGGTATTGTACATTTAAAAGCTTTAGCACCAAATTTCTTATGATAAAAACAAATTTTTTGGTTATCCTTATCAGATTTACTCTTAGAAGATGATCGAAATCTTCTTCTTTCCCTGTATCTAAATTTAGATCTGCTGCGTACACGTCTAACTTCCAGAGCTGCGATTCTTCGCTCAAGATCAACAAAATTTGAAGTGCTAAATGAAATGTGTGAAAATGGTTACAAATATATTTCATGAAGTTGGTAACAAAAATAATTTTGAATTCAGCCGCAGGAACGCCACAATACAGATTTTGAGTCAGTGGAGCTATTAGTCGTTAAACACGGGTACTTATCATACAACCCTCGTATCTTTTAAATATGATCTTAACCATTCTAAAACCATTCCTCTAATTCCATATTGATATAATTTCTCTAATAATCTTTCTCTATGTGTTATTTCAAAGGCTCGCTTAAGATCCATGAAAATTACCTCTACCATTTTTGCCTCACTAATTATCAATTTCCATTCATCAATGACTGTTTGAATCGCTGTTTTACACGAATACCGTTTTCTAAAGCCCTCACTGATGCTCTGTTATAATACAATTATCTTCCAAATACGTTTCAATTTGCTTTTTAACTACTAATTCTAATATTTTTTCAAATATTGGTAACATATTAATAGGCCTAAATGCTTTTCTAGGTTTCTCTACTTTTGGAATCGGTATTATCGTAGATGTTTTCCAACCTTTTGGACAGCAACCTTCCTCCAAAGAGTTATTTATTATATCAACAAATTCCTCTTTTATTACGCAAAATACTGCCTTTAATATATCACTAGTTATTCCCTCCTCTGTACCTTCCTTTTTCGGTAGTCCCATAACAATTTCCTGTAAATGCTCTATACTAATCATCTCAAAATTTTCTATAATTCCCTCGTTTTCAATAACATAAATAATTCTTTTACACGCATTCCCAGGCTCAAGCCCATTTATAGATTTTACTATACTATTAATACTTCGTATATAATATACATTAAATTTATCTGCTACATTGCATCCTTCAGTGCTGTCTAATATTTCAAAATCTATATCCTCTACTCCCTTCTTACCTCTTGGTTCGCCTCTAATTATTTCTTTTAATGTTTCCAACATAGATGTAGGATTTTCTTTATTAAGATCAAGCGACGTGGTAGCGTCGCGACGCCAAGTATATAAAAAAATTCTTTCTTGCTTGTCAACGGTTTTGCCTATGTACAGGGGCCGCGGCGCTACCAAGTAACTTATCCGGAGTTTTACGTCTAATAAACTTTCGATTAAAATGCCTCAGGAACTAAAACCGTAATCAAAAATCTAACGGCACTTTTCTTATGCAATGTGAATGCAAACTTTCGATTGCGACCAGTTTGAATAAGATTGGTGCAGTCAATTCTGAGGAACGATAATCGTATCAAGCGAAATACCAAAATTGTGACATTTATTTTTTCCCACTTTTCAACTTTCCAATTTTCAGACTCACATACGTATGCGGTCGGCCATCTTGGTATCGTTCATGTGCGGACGTGTTTTTGAGTGCCTCCTGTTAATCCGTGTTATCAGCCCATTTCAGGGCTACTTTTTTGTGTCTTTTACGTTCTATTGTATCTAAATCGTCGAGTGCCTATTTCAGAACAGAAAAATCGTGGCCACCAGACTCTCGTTGAACATATATTTGGACAATTCAGAGCGCGGCCACAACGATTCTCGTCCCGCTTTTGTCTGCGGCCGGCGCCGCCATATTTTCTTTGTTCTTTCGAGAACACGCTTTCTTTTACTCTTTCTCTCTCCTTCTTTTATCTTTCTCTTGACTCAAATTTTTATCTTTTTTACCCTCTCAGAGGAAAGATCCTTCGGATTCAACGGGATCTACGTCGCATCACATAATCGCAAACAAGCAGGTAATCGTTAAGATCAACTTTTATCTGACTGAGCAGTTATGGCGAAGAACATTGAGGACCCGTACGTAGACTCTGCCCTCAATTCTTTGCTCTCTGAGGCCCGCTCCTCGCCTTCCGCGACTAACAAAGAAACTCATAAACCCCCTGCAAGTCAGGATATCCTTTTCTCGGCTACAAAGGACTGTAAGATACTGGCAGTCTCATAATTGGAGAAATTGCTAGTGGCGCTCGCGCATGCGTATAATCGATTGATATAAGCGCCATATTCAAATGATGTTAGCAACGCGTTTCCTCAGATACATAAACTATTTATTTACCAAATGAGTATTGTCATAGCAATAGGAGTGTTTGTGAGATCGAGAGGATGCCTGAGTGTCTTTGACTGTAAACCGCGATTCTAAACGGACGTGTCTCGTTGATTCGTGTGATACTCTTTAATCGATTAATCACATTTGTGAGGATGTACCGAGGGGTTAATGAGATTTTATTGTGTCAGGAATGAAGGCGTGAAAGGATTTGCTAGAACTGGTTGTTTATTAATAACCCAATGAGAGTAAAAGGCAGTTGTGACAGTTTCCGCAGAAATCTCAACCAAAGGAATTGCTTCTGGCCATCGTGAAAATCTGTCAATCATGGTGAGACAATACCTAAAGTTTTGACAAACTGGAAGAGGACCAATCAAGTCCAAATGGACATGTTGAAAGCGCTGATCTGGAATAGGAATCTCATCGATATTTTGAACGACATATCTATTATTGTTTAAAATTTTAGTAATGACATATGGACCTTTGTAAACAGGCTTTAATTTTTTATCTTCGCCTGGTTTTAGGATTGAATCTTTGATTAGAACATAATTATCTACATTATACAAAGTAGGCTTCTTATGCCTTTCATCGTAGTATTCTTTATTATAGTTCTTTATTTTATTAGAGGACTCTATAGCAAGTTCTCTTGCAATATCCCTGTTTCCAACAACGTTAAATTCGAATTTAGATATCTTATTTAGAAAATTTATTAATTCAGCATCCGGGTGCCTTTTCATTTCCACACCAAACAATAATTTCGATGGGGTAGCTTTTACCGAGGAATGGTATGTGTTATTGATTACATATTGCACAGTGTCCAAGTGAGCGTTCCAAAATTGATCATCCTCGATTATTTTTCTTAAAGAAGATTTTAGAAATCTATTTACCCTTTCAATCAAGCCATTAGCCCAAGGTGCCGCTACAGCCACCTGTCGATGAACAACATTATAGTGTTTTAAAAAGTTAGCGAATTCTTGTGAGGTGAACGCTGTTCCTCTGTCAGAAACAAGAACAGAAGGATTCCCAAAATTTTTAAAAATGACAGATAAGTTTTTGATTGCTTCATGAGAACTAGTTGACTTTGTAGCGAAAAACCAAGTATATCTACTAAAGGCATCTATAACCAGCAAAATATGTTTGAAACCGTCATGAGATTCTCTCTCGATAGATTTTACAATAGCTAGCATTTCAAGCTCAAAGCTATGATAATTAGCTTCTGCCTTATTTGTATTTTGACTATAAAAAGATACTGGACCCCAAGTACCACTTTTTTGCTTTTGAAGGAGTATTCCAGCAATGGCAGTTACACTAGCGTCAATGTGAATTTCAGTCTCTAAATTAAGGTTATAAATTTTCAAAACCGGGGAAGAAATTAATTCTTTTTTCAAAGAATTAAAAGCTTGAATACAAACGTCATTAAATTTGAATTTGACTGATTTTCTAAGTAATGAATTTAAAGGTTTGGTAATTACTGCGTAGTTTTTGATAACCTTCCTAAAATAATTGGTCAGACCCAAAAATCTTTGAAGTTCAATCGTCTTAGTAGGTTGAGGAAAATTTGACACGGCTTCCGTGTGCTGAGAACTAAGAGTAATCCCGGAAGGGGTAATTATGTATCTTAAATACTCTATGGTTGTCTTTAAGAATAAACATTTCTTAAGGTTTAAATGAAAATCATATTGTTTAAGTTTAACAAGTACTTGTTTCAAAGTGTCCAGATTTTCCTGAATTGAAGACGATGGAATAAGTATATCGTCAATATATACAATCACTTTATTTTCTCTGATTAGCGGTTGTAAAACCATTATTAATCGTTTTTGGAACTCCGCTGGAGCTTCGCAAAAACCAAAAGGTAATCGTAAATATTCAAACTGACCTTGAGGAGTAGCAAATGAGAAATATTTAGTGTGATCAGGATGAATCTTGATATGATGGAAACCATCTTTGAGATCAAGTAATGTGAAAAACCATTTTTTTGCTTTTGAAGGAGTATTCCAGCAATGGCAGTTACACTAGCGTCAGTGTGTATTTCAGTCTCTAAATTAGGGTTATATATCTTCAAAACTGGGGAAGAAGTTAATTCTTTTTTCAAAGAATTAAAAGCTTGAACACAAACGTCATCAAATTTAAATTTGACTGATTTTCTAAGTAATGAATTTAAAGGTGTGGTAATTACTGCGTAGTTTTTGATAAACTTCCTAAAATAATTAGTCAGACCCAAAAATGTTTGAAGTTCGATCGTCTTAGTAGGTTGAGGAAAATTTGACACGGCTTCCGTGTGCTGAGAACTAAGAGTAATCCCGGAAGGGGTAATTATGTATCTTAAATACTCTATGGTTGTCTTTAAGAATAAACATTTCTTAAGGTTTAAATGAAAATCATATTGTTTAAGTTTAACAAGTACTTGTCTCAAAGTGTCCAGATTTTCCTGAATTGAAGACGATGGAATAAGTATATCGTCAATATATACAATCACTTTATTTTCTCTGATTAGCGGTTGTAAAACCATTATTAATCGTTTTTGGAACTCCGCTGGAGCTTCGCAAAAACCAAAAGGTAATCGTAAATATTCAAACTGACCTTGAGGAGTAGCAAATGAGAAATATTTAGTGTGATCAGGATGAATCCTGATATGATGGAAACCATCTTTGAGATCAAGTAATGTGAAAATAGACTTATCACATAATTGAGCTAAACAATCTTCTATAATCGGAAATGGATATTTTTGCTTAATAGTTCTACTATTAAGCGGACGCAAATCAACACATAAACGCATTGAACCATTCTTCTTTCTAACGGGAACGACCCGTGCGCAATATGGAGAATTACTTTCTTTAATAATATTCCTAGATAACAAATCATCTGTTATTTCTCTAATTTGAATCTTTTCATTATACGCAAATCTTTTAGGGGAATATGCAAATGTCGAATCGTCTTTTAAATTAACTTTAACAAAGTAATTGTCCTCAACTAGAGGTGTATCACAGTTTTCTACTTCTTTAAGAACAGAAATTAGTTTATTATCTACATCTTTGTCAAAATCTGTATTGATTTCCGCTAATAAATCTTCTGATTTCTTAATTATATCTGTAGAAGCAATCTCAGAAAATAGCTTTACTCTATCATTAATATTTTCATTCGAAGGATTAATTGTAACAGTAATCCTATGATTTGTTAGAAAATCACGTCCAAGAATTAATTGAGAAGTAAATGAACTGTTTTTGAGAACCAAAAAGGTCATATTTGCAATATAATTTGGCAATAAATCAAACCTAATAGGAACATTAACTGAACCAGTAATATTAATGGGAATACCATTTAAAGCTTTGTAAGACGAATTAACTTTTTCAATAAGATTACTAGGAACATCAAATTTATCAAGAATTTCATTAGAAATGAAAGAAACAGGGCTACCTGTATCTAAAAGCCCATGAAAAGAACAAGGAATATTATTAAACTCCATAATTCTTAAAACTGTATCATCAGTAACAATTTTTCTATCACTAGGAGGGTTAACATACGCAACATCGCCTCCTGAATTTTCCTCGGGGTCGTCAACAGCAGCCACCGGTGGGGGAGAAGAACGTTGACCAGATTGTGAGAATTCAGTAGCAGGTTTTTTCTTTTTAAGTTTGTAACACTCCTCCTTTGAGTGATTCTTTCCACGGCAATATGTGCAGAAAAAATCCTTTTTCTTTTGATGCTCAGGACCTCCAGACAAAGAATTATCTTTGGGCCTATCCTTCCTGGATAGAGATGGGGAGGATCCCTTGGAAGACGTACGGCAAATGTCCGTAATTTGTTGCATTTCTCTTAAATATTCATCAAGAGAATTATACTTTCAGAGCAGAAGCAGTTGCTCTAATTGCAATACTAGAGATCCCATTATTCAGGAATCGAATGACATCCCTTTCAGGCAGTTTTAAAGGATGCATCAGAGCGATTTTATCCATAGCATAGTCAGAAAAGATTTCTTTGTAAAATAACCATTTTCGTGCTTCCACTTTCTGGAAAATGACACCATAAGAAATTTCTCTCTTGAAACGGCTAATAATAGAAGATTTAAAAACCGTCCAAGATCTGTTAACAATTCCGGTGGTGTAATCAAACCAGCGTCGCGCCGTCTTGGTTAACCTTGAAATTGCGGCAGACAGCATAACACCATCAGGGAATCCATGAATTTCAGCTACACTCTCCAGCTTTTCTAACCATATTTCTACGTTAGCTTCTTCTGAACCACTAAATTGCGGAATCTGGGAACTCAGGTATTTAACTGCACTACTTGAAGCCATAGAAAAATTCTCAGGTACTTGCGTAAAGTTAGGAGAAGTATGATCCCTTCGATGAGATGATTCAAAACGTTGACCGGATTGATACTGATTCTGATCCGAAGACTGTCGTCCAGATTGAAAGTGATTCTGCTCAGTAGTTCTGCTGTTACCCAAAGCAGACAAAATTTGCATCATCATCTCCTGCTGCTGCTGAGCTTGTTGTTGTTGAAGCTTCATTTGATTAGACATCATAGTGCAAAGTTGGGTCACAACCTCTTCTGCGGGGGAATTTAGACAATTCCTATTAGTAGCTTAATTTATAGGAGCTCTACTAACCTCAACAGACGGTTGATCCGGCGAAGAGCGTTGAGACTCTAATGTTTCTTCAGACTCCACTAATCGATTATTGGAGGCACTTTCAGGTTGATCAGACGGAAAACCCATGAAATCCTATAATCTTTCTCCTTCCATCGATAGATTACTAGCTCTACTAACCTCAACAGACGGTTGATCCGGCGAAGAGCGTTGAGACTCTAATGTTTCTTCAGACTCCACTAATCGATTATTGGAGGCACTTTCAGGTTGATCAGACGGAAAACCCATGAAATCCTGTAATCTTTCTCCTTCCATCGATCGATTACTTGAGGTTTTAGAGGCTTTTCCTGTTTTCTTGCCCCTTTTGGCTTTTCCATCAGTATCAATCTTCTTTAAATAATTCCAAAATGCAGTTACACATGTTGCATGATCATTGGGAACATTCGAAATCCCAATTTTAGTCAGCTCTTCTTGAATTTTGGTCAAAGAAAGAGCTTCTATCTCTTCTCGGGTAATCGGGTTAAATAACTCGTATACTGAGACCATTATGGCTGACCACGATGTGTGTCCTCAATATGGCTGACCACGATGAGCGTGCCCAATTAGACCGACCACGATGTGTAATACCAATATGGCTGACCACGATGAACGTGCCCAATATGGCTGACCACGATGAGCGATACCAATATGGCTGACCATGATAAATGTGCTCAATATTGCTGACCACTATGTGTGAGAGCAATATGGGCCGGCTGATGCAATATCAGCCAAAAATTTTTCCTCTTCCTTTTTTTTAGAAGACAATAATGTCTTTTAAGCACATAAAATGATGGCGTAATCACACTAGAACAACGGTGATATCCTTAATAAAGTTTTGGAAATGTTTTTAGAAAGATCTAGAGCACACCACACTCTTGATTGCGTGATGGCGTAGTAACACACGCGAAGAATTCAATGTTAAATGAAGCACTTCGAGGTGGTTAAAACCAGACTAGCACAAAAAGAAAAATGCCGTAAAAACCACAGAAATATCCCGCTTCTGAAGCTGTGAGGATGTACCGAGGGGTTAATAAGATTTTATTGTGTCAGGAATGAAGGCGTGAAAGGATTTGCTAGAACTGGTTGTTTATTAATAAACGATATTTGTATCTATCGCAACTGTAACACAAATGATTGGATCTCGCGTATCAAATACTTAACGGGCGCTCACGCGAATAGCGAGGAAGAGCGCACGGAGAAATAAGTAAACGGTCTTAACTGTATGAAAGCCGGTACACGAATCGCGACTCAACTCGCTCTTCCATACCTC
>NW_021851309.1:11550-27308 GCF_003651465.1 Formica exsecta | reverse complement strand
TAATAGTACTCTTTAATGTGCGATGCCATCTCTCTAGAATTCCATTAGAGGCTGGGTGATAAGCAGAAGTCCTGACACGCTCGCAACCAATAAGGTTGGTGAGAGCTTTAAACAGTGCTGCTTCAAACTGTGGACCTTGATTTGTGGTAATAATATGTGGAGAACCAAATCTCGCCACCCAATGAGAGTAAAAGGCAGTTGTGACAGTTTCCGCAGAAATCTCAACCAAAGGAATTGCTTCTGGCCATCGTGAAAATCTGTCAATCATGGTGAGACAATACCTAAAGTTTTGGCAAACTGGAAGAGGACCAATCAAGTCCAAATGGACATATTGAAAGCGCTGATCTGGAATAGGAATCTTTTAAGGAAAATTCTTCGTATGTTTGTGAATCTTAGCTCGTTGACAAGGTAAACAAGTTCTAGACCATTCTTTAATGTCTTTTTTTATCGTTGGCCAAACAAATTTTTGCCGAATCAGCTTGCAGGTAGAACGTCCACTGGGGTGCGAAAGTCCATGAACCACATCAAAAATTCTTCTTCGTAAAAGTTGAGGTACATATGGGCGAATATTGTCAGTGGAGCAATCGCAAAATATCGAAGAAGAAGAACCAGTAAGAATCAGTTTCTGTAGCTTGAGAGAAGAATCTGTCAGGAGAGATTTTAATTCCTCATCTTCTTGTTGGTATGTAGTCAGATCTTCCAGAGAAACAATAACTGGCATAGAAATAGATTCAATTCTTGAGAGCGAATCTGCAACGATATTATCTTTTCCAGGAATATATTCAATGTTAGTTGAAAATTGAGCAATAAAAGCCAATTGACGAATCTGTCTAGGCGAAGCTTTATCCAATTTCTGCTTGAGAGCATAAACTAAAGGTTTATGATCAGTTCGTATCAAAATTTTACGTCCTTCAAGAAGATATCTAAAATGTTTGATAGCCAAGAAGATGCTCAGAAGTTCACGATCGTAAGTGCTATAATTGCGTTGAGTGTTATTCAACTTCTTAGAGAAAAAAGCTATTGGTTTATTATAATCATCAATAACTTGTTCCAGAGAAGCACCTACCGCTAAATCAGAAGCGTCGCAAGTCAAAATAAGAGGGACTGTTGGAGCAGGATGAGTCAAGGTTGTGATACGTAACAGCTCTTCCTTGCAGAATTCGAAAGCCTTTTCCGCTTCAGGTGACCAATTAACTAAACTCTTATCCTTCTTCTTACTGTCCTTCAAATAGTCAGTCAAAATTGCTTGATGCAAAGCAGCGTTTTTTAAACAACGATGATAGAAGTTTATAATCCCTAAAAATCTTCTTAATTTATGAATGGTTTTAGGTTGTTTATAATCCATAATTGCTTTAACCTTTTCTGTAGTAGGTTTAATTCCTTGCTTGGAAACAAGATACGTAACAGCTCTTCCTTGCAGAATTTGAAAGCCTCTTCCGCTTCAGGTGACCAATTAACTAAACTCTTATCCTTCTTCTTACTGTCCTTCAAATAGTCAGTCAAAATTGCTTGATGTGAAGCAGCGTTTTTTAAACAACGACGATAGAAGTTTATAATCCCTAAAAATCTTCTTAATTCATGAATGGTTTTAGGTTTTTTATAATCCATAATTGCTTTAACCTTTTCTGTAGTAGGTTTAATTCCTTGCTTGGAAACAAGATAACCAAGAAAAGGAATTTCTTCTTTACCAAAAAGACATTTGGAAATGTTAATCATCATACCAAATTGTTTCAGACGTGTAAAAACAGTATGCAGATGCTTGAAATGATCACTTTCATTGGACGAGGCCACCAAAATATCATCCAGATAACAGAAACAAAAGTCAAAACCAGAAAGAATACTATTCATTAAACGTTGGAAGGTCTGAGCAGCGTTTTGAAAACCAAAAGGCATTACCAGAAATTCAAAGAGTCCAAAAGGAGTAGTCACAGCAGTTTTCGGTATATCTTCTTTTGCAACAGGAACTTGATAGTAGGCTTTTACAAGATCTATTTTGGAAAATATGTTCTTTCCATGTAGACCTGCAGTAATATCTTGAATGTGTGGAAGAGGGTATCTATCAAGAATAGTGGCTGCATTCAAAGCACGATAATCTCCACAAAGTCGCCAAGAATTTGATCCACCCTTAGGAACCATATGAAGAGGAGCCGCCCAAGAGCTACTCGATGGTCGACAAATTCCTTGCTCCATCATCGTATTAAATTCATCTCTTGCGAACTTCAATTTCTCAGGAAATAGTCGTCGAGGAGTCGAAGCAGCAGGAGAACTTTTGACGATGATATGATGTTCTACCTGGTGTATTTTATTATTTGAAATTGGAGCAAAACGAATTAACTCTGGAAACTCAGCAAGGATTTTATGGAAAGGTGAATCTGGTGAAGGTGTACAGACTGTCAAATGATTAATTCTTGACAACTTTCCTTTGTGAGTTAAACTAGTAATAGTATCAATCAATTGTCTATGTTTCATGTCAACCAATAATCCATAATGACTCAAAAAGTCTGCTCCCAAAATAGGTCGTTGAATATTTGCTATACAAAATTTCCATTTGAAAACTCTGCGTAATCCAAGATTTAAGGCTAACGTTTTTGAACCATAAGTATCAATCTTGGTTCCGTTAGCAGCAAAGAGTTTAAAAGAAGAAGACGGAGTATTTGATACTGACCTTTTTGGAACCAGAGAAATGTCAGCTCCTGTATCTATCAAAAAATTAAGGCCTGAACATTTATCGGTGATAATGAGACGATTGTTGGGTGAACCGTTGACAGCCGTCTCCACCTTCAACGGAACATCTAGTTTTCCTGATTAACTGTAAAGGATTTTGACATCGCACAAGGAATCGTACATTTGATGGCTTTATTACCAAATTTCCTGTGGTAAAAACAAGTTTGCTCATCCTTTTTATCAGTTTTCTTATTTCTTGATGACGACCTAAATCTTCTCTTTCCATTAAATCTAGATCTTGACCTATCTCTAGAACGCTTGACCTCTAAAGCTGAAATTCTACATTCAAGATCGGCGAGATCACAAGATTTAGCAACACAAGGCTCAGTTGAAGGAGTTATTGTAGCAACTTGAAGTCCAGACTTCCGATCCATGATTTTATCAGCTAAATCAGTCAACTTAATAAGAGGACTACCTTCAACAACTGCTAAAGTTGATTGAACACGATAAGGTAATCTTTGAAGCCAAATTGAATGTAACACATTATCAGAAATAGTTCCTCCAGCCAATTGTTTAAGTTCTCTCAACAAATCAGAGGGTTTCTTATCATTTATTTCAACACCAGCCAATAATTGTCTAAGCCGTTTTTCATCAGAATCAGTAAAACGTTTAATAAGCAGATTCTTTAAATTTACATATTTATCTTTTTCAGGTGGTCTCTCAATTATCTCAGCAATCATTAAAAGAGCTTGTTCGTCAAGTTGTCTTATTACTGTGCTATATTTGATATCATCCGAAAGAATTTGAAAAACCAAAAATTCGCACTCAAGTTGAGCAAACCAGAGCTTTGGTTGCTTATGCCAGAAAATCGGAAGCTTAAGAAGACGAAATTCGTTGGCATTGATTTCGCCAGACTCACCTGAATTTCTCGGCTCGTTGCTGGTATGTTGAGCTGAACTTTCCAAATTATTGACATGCTGATCCTGTTGATCCTCTGAAGCTGAAGCTGATCCAGGAGTAGCGGGCAGTGTTCTGTCGACAGGCATCTCGAAGAATTTTCGAAATCCTAAACAACGAAGTCTAAGGAACTTGCCGAATAACAACTCAGCTACCAAGAAGACTAGAAGTTCTTGTCGAAGAAAAGCCGTGACTTGTCCAAGAAGTTTTCACAATTCCTCACTGAACAAGAAATCGGACTTGCAGATTTCTTAGTCGCCAATTTTAAAGTTCCGCGCTTGACGAGATCACGTCGGGGTCACCAGTTGTGGGAACTTATGTGAAAATCACTAGACTTCCGTTAAACTTAATAATAAATGTTTAATCAATTATAAATGGATGTATACAATGTCAGATACAGGAGAATAAATTGTTTGTGTTGCGATGCAACCATGGGTTGTTAAGGGTTCAAGATACGGAAGAACGAGTTGAGACGCGACTCGTGTTCCAGCTTTCATACTGTAAGACGCTATAGGACTTATAACCCATTCAGCATAACTTTCTGCTGCCATCTATATTGCGCGCGCAGCGGTTGTCTCGTTGTTTGCCAACTCAGCAACAGCGCCTTCATTTGCTATTCACTTAGCAACCTATGATTGTTTGTGTTGCGATGCAACCATGGGTTGTTAAGGGTTCAAGATACGGAAGAACGAGTTGAGACGCGACTCGTGTTCCAGCTTTCATACTGTAAGACGCTATAGGACTTATAACCCATTCAGCATAACTTTCTGCTGCCATCTATATTGCGCGCGCAGCGGTTGTCTCGTTGTTTGCCAACTCAGCAACAGCGCCTTCATTTGCTATTCACTTAGCAACCTATGATTGTTTGTGTTGCGATGCAACCATGGGTTGTTAAGGGTTCAAGATACGGAAGAACGAGTTGAGACGCGACTCGTGTTCCAGCTTTCATACTGTAAGACGCTATAGGACTTATAACCCATTCAGCATAACTTTCTGCTGCCATCTATATTGCGAGCGCAGCGGTTGTCTCGTTGCTTGCCAATTCGACAACAGCGCCTTCATTTGCTAATCACTTAGCAACCTATGTTTGTTTGTGTTGCGATGCAACCATGGGTTGTTAAGTGTTCGAGATACGGAAGAACGAGTTGAGACGCGAATCGTCTTCCGGCTTTCATACAGATAAGACCGTTTATTTATTTCTCCGTGCGTTCTTCCTCGCTATCCGCGTGAGCGTCCGTTAAGTATTTAATACGCGAGGTCCAATCGATAAAGTGATACAGTTGTCATACAAATATTGTTTGTTAATAAAATAACCAGTTTTAGCAAATTCCTTTGCGCCTTCTCCCTTGACTCTAAAACCCTCGTAACCCCTCGGTCACCCTCACAGCTGCAGATCAAATCATTATTGAAAACATTAATAACAGACTGAACCGTAGTGTAAGAAATTGGCTGTTGATGGCGTTACAATCGTTTAACTAACGGTCGCGCTAGCAGCGCTCCCGCATGCGCATAATGATAGGGCGCCATAATTTGAATGCTTAGTAATTAGCAACTTAGTAACATGTTATAAACAATGTATAAACGTTTCCCTAACGAGCCTTGTTAGATAACACTAATATTTGCGTATTACAGTGAGCGTGTTCAGTGGTACGCATCACGAATCGATAGAAACAATAAACTCTTTTTATACGACAGCAAAAAGTGTTCGGTCGTTCGTGTAAGTGTTTTTTCCACTGATTTATCGCATTCGCTTGTGATTTATTTGAGAAAAATTACGTTTGAACTCTCGTTCATTTGTTCGCGCGTCTTCGTGATCCTTTCGTGTTGGAGACGTTGTATACTGGAGTTGCCATAGACCAATCATCTTTGGAGAGTTATCTTTTAAGGAACTCCAGGCGATAGCAAAAAAACATTGTCTTAAGCCATCAAATTCACGGGAAGGATGTATCGATTTATTGATGCCTTTCTTCGAGAAGAACAATTATATGGAAGATTCTTCAAATCCACCCATATCTTCGGATCGAAAGAAAACTATCTTTTTTGAAGTAAGCGATATTCCTTCTCATCCTTGTTCACTCGCCGAAGAAAAAGCTTCAGCTTTACCAGCTCGTCAGAATTCTGAAAAAGCGCTATCAGCACAAACGGCTTCTCATTCTTCTTCTACGGGTAATACAGCAGGTGTGATGTCAGAGAATCTCGTACTCAAGATTTGCGCTCTTCTCTCGAAACACCAGTCGGTTTCCGGTAATATAATTCCAATTCTTGGTTCAGTCAATGCTAAAATCTGTTTGGAATCCCTTCCACAATTTATCGGTGATATAAGTTTGCTCGTTTTTCAAAATGAATCTCATTTTGTTGATTTAATCATAGGACGAGATTTTATAATTAATAACGATATTGTTATATATTATTATCCCTCAAGTAAAAATACGGATGATAAACTAAAACTGATTAATGAAGTGGCATCAGCCGATATATTAGAAGATTTTTTGTCTTGTGAGAATTCTGATTTGGCAAATATTAAAACAGATTTTGGTATTGACACTGACCAAAGGGTCATATCTATAATTAATGATGTAGAAAATACGGATGTAGAACCAGAGTCAAATGAATACTATGTAAAAGTAGCGTTAAAAGGTAAGTCAACATATGCGTATGCGCCGCGACGCTTTGCTTGGTCAGAACGGATTCAGATTCGCGAAATAACAGATGATTTGTTACCGCATGGAATTATAAAGCCTAGCGTTTTTCCATACTGTGCTCGCGTTGTACCTGTCCGTAAAAAGAATGGAACTATACGTCTTTGCGTAGACTTACGACCTTTAAATGATCGAGTCGTCAAGCAAAAATATCCTTTTTCATTAATCGAGGATTGTTTGGCGCGTTTATCTGACAAAAACGTATTTACTCTGCTAGACTTAAAAGATGGATTTCATAACATTAAAATCCATCCCGACCATACGAAGTTCTTTTCGTTTGCGACACCTGATGGTCAGTTCGAATACAAACGTCTACCATTCGGTTTTTGTGAATCTCCCGCTGAATTTCAGCGAAGAATTGTACAAATTTTACAACCTCTAATACGCGAGGATAAAATAATTGTTTATATTTACCTAACATCACTTTCGTTCGTCTCTCGATACCCTTTCACGAGCCCCGGATCCCGACCGAGTTGTCCGTCACCGCCTCGCGAAAGCGGCTTGTTACACTTTGAGTTCCCGTCATACAGACGCAATTAAGAACTTTTCAAATCCGACTAAAATGGTAGAATTGCAACGCTTTCTTGGATTAAGGAATTATTTTTGTAAGTTTATTGAAAATTATGCACTTATAGCAAGACCTCTTCATAATCTTTTATCGAATGATTTTATTTTTAATGATGATTGTCGACAAGCATTTGATTCATTGAAGTCAGCTTTAACGTCATTTCCGGTTCTTCGTATTTATAATCCAAATGCAGAAACGCAACTTCATAGCGACGCAAATTCATTGGCATTGGCCGCTATCATATTGCAAAGACAAGATATGAATAAATGGGCTCCAGTTGCTTACTATAGTCAGGCGACAAACGACGCCGAATCTCGATATCATAGTTTTGAATTGGAAATGTTAGCCGTTGTAAAGGCTATAGAAAGATTTCATATTTACTTATACGGTTTACGGTTTACGGTTGTCACCGACTGTCATGCTTTGGTTTATGCAGTCAATAAAGCACATTTAAATCCGCGCATATCACGTTGGACTCTAAGGTTGCAATCATATACTTTTTCCGTATCTCACCGACCGGGTGTCAAAATGGCTCACGTTGATGCATTAAGTCGTGTTGTTGCTCTTGTTGATTCGCTACCTCTGGAGAAAGAACTCGAATTCCGTCAATTGAATGATCCGATAATTAAGAATATCGCGACAGATCTTGAAGAAAGTGATCATGAGAAGTTCGAGATGTTAAACGGATTAGTATTCAGAAAAGGCCCAGACAAACCTCGATTTTATGTTCCCGAATCAATGGTGACTAATGTGATTCGTGTCTATCACGATGACATGGCGCATTACGGCATGGAAAAAACTTTACAGGGTATTACTAGTAATTACTGGTTTCCTTCGCTGCGTAAACGCATTCGATCACACATTGATAATTGTATTATATGCCTGATGGCAAATTCAGCGCCAAACTCATGTGAAGGAGAATTACAAATTACTGAAGGTCCTTACTCTCCTTTTCAAACAATTCATATCGATCATTGTGGTCCCATCATCGAGTCCGAACAAGATACTTCGTATTTTGCAAAAAAAATTTAAATATTATGTAAGAAATTGGCTGTTGATGGCGTTACAATCGTTTAACTAGCGGTCGCGCTAGCAGCGCTCCCGCATGCGCATAATAATAGGGCGCCATAATTTGAATGCTTAGTAATTAGCAACTTAGTAACATGTTATAAACAATGTATAAACGTTTCCCTAACAACGAGCCTTGTTAGACAACTAATGTACGTTTCCCTGGTAACAAAGGCTGTTGCATGAACCTGTGGCTGACCGGGCGTCTTTTGCACGAATACGCGTTAAAGTACGGACGTCTCGTCGGTCTCCAGCGTTAAAGCTCTTATTGCTTAGCTGCCTCCGTTTTCTCGAGTTGTCGTTTAATAGTTTGTGTATTCGGTTATATGCTCTGACCAATTATACGCGTTCGTTTAAGTGTTTGTGTTAACCAACATTGTGAATTAACGATTTATCGCGTTCTGTACTAAAATATACGACATTGCTCCTGTACGCATTATTCCTCTGTTTTAAACGATATCCTTTTTCGAAAGCCATTCTCCTGACAAACTCCAAATTGACTCGCTGTCTTACAGTAGGATATCAAGAATTTCTAACGATTCTCAGAAAGATGCTGCCATGTCTAACACCTACACTCCCTCTCTTACTGTATCGCTTACCTTTGAGGGTCAAAAGATTCCAAAACATATCATGATGTTTCACGTCATATATTCGGTGTTACTTTATACATCTAGGGTCTCACGTTGTAACCAATGTTCTAGATTTGGCCACATAAAATTCAACTGCAAAATTCAGCCACGCTGTGTGCACTGTGGGGGAAAAGGCCATACTTTCTCCAAGGAAAGCTGTCAGCTCTCAGAGGCCCCGCCTAAATGTGCAAACTGTCAAGGAAACCACAGAGCGGACTCACCCATCTGCCCGGAATTTGCCACGCAAAAGGAAATTAGGAGATTTGCTGCATTCAGGAATATCTCCTTGATGGACGCTAGAGAGATCTTCAGAGGTAACAAGTCCCCTCCTCCTTACTCATCTTCTTCCGAAGAATTTCCGTCCCTCCCCCCTTCTCACCGTACTCCTAACTCTTTGCATGACTACCTCCTGTCTCGTTACTCTTCTTCTGTTGCAGTTTCTTTCTCTTCTCCTTCCTATGCTCATGCTGCAAAGAAATTCTCTAGCAACGGAATAAAATCCAACCCCACCTCGACCATCAAACTGAAATCTTTTTCCCTGCCTCATCTCAAACTCGCATCCAGCTCTTATCATTCGAACTCATCCCCACACAATCCCTATCGTTCTAATGTATCCTTTTCCGTATCCCCTCCTCCTTCTTCCCCATTCTCAACTACCGCTCTCTCAGCTTCCAATATTAACCTCAACGAGTGAGTCTCGATCGCGCACATTACCGATTGGACACGACAATATTTCCCAATCGGACACAGACCCAATCGGACACAGGCTCGATCGAACACAGTCCCGATCGGACACAGGCTCGATCGGACACAGACCCGATTGGACACAGTTCCGATCGGACACATACTGTTGCAATCGGACACAGTCCAAATCGAACACATACTGTTGCAATCGGACACAGTCCAAATCGGACACAGGCTCGATCGGACACAGACCCAATCGGACACAACTCTGATCGGACACATATGGTTGCAATCGGACACAGGTCCGATTGGACACAGGTCCGATCGGGCCTGTGTCCGATCGGGACTGTGTCCGATCGGGCCTGTGGTTGATCGGGTCTGTGTCCGATCGGGCCTGTGTCCGATCGGGCCTGTGTCCGATCGGGACTGTGTCCATCGAACCTGTGTCCAATCGGATCTGTGTCCGATCGGGCCTGTGTCCGATTGGGATGGTGTCCGATTGCAACCATATGTGTCCGATCGGAACTGTGTCTAATTGGGTCTGTGTCCGATCGGAACTGTGTCCAATTGGGTCTGTGTCCGATCGGGAAATATTGTCGTGTCCGATCGGTAATGTGCGCAATCGGGACGATCCCACCTCAACAATGCATCTCTGCAAGATCTTCTTTTATCTATTGCTCCTCTTTTATCACAATTATCAGCGCTATTTGCCTCCATTAATTTCCTTGAACTCATTCCTGCATTATCTCAATTCCTTCGTGTTCTTCCCGCTAACGCGGATCACAAATCCGCTTCCTCCCATAATCATGACTAGCAGCTTCATAAACAAAAATCTCTCCCTCTTATAATGGAATTGTCACGGCATCTTAAATAAAACCCTCGCGCTAATTGAAAACCAATACGATATACTTGCTTTCTCAGAAACGTGGCTATCACAACAGATAAAAACTTCTCTATTAAAGACTATCACATCGTACGGTATGACGGGCCTTCTAATAAATCTGGCGGTGTATTATTAGCCATAAAAAACACAATTCCTTTCGCTAAAATCGATTCCATTTTCAGTTTAGACGGCATTTTGGAAGCGGTTGGGATAAGAATCCCATCGATAAATAACACTTATATCTACATCATTTCAATTTACAGACACCCGGTACAATCTGACACCTCTATCTGGGACAGACTCTTTAACTCTATTCCTTCTACATCCCAAATCATCCTAACAGGCGACTTCAATGCTCACCATGTCTCCTGGGGCTGTAATTATTCCTTTTCTTCGTGTAAATCTCTTTTTGAAGCTTCTCAAGAATTCTCGCTTTTCCCTATCAATGACGGCACTCCGACTTTCATTTCCTATTTCGCTAGTTCTTCCTCTGTTATTGATCTAACTTTCGTTTCTTCTGATCTCGCTTTCTGCTGCTTTTGGAAACCCTTTGAGGACACGCTTGGTAGTGACCATGTTCCATCTATAATCACTATTAGCTACCCTGTTAAATCCCGTTCCTTCTTTTCTCACAACCTCCACACATCCAAAATTAATCGTAAGCATCTCTTTACTTCTCTCTCAAATTCTCTTCCTTCCCTTTCATTCCGTTTAGAATCTAACCATATTATTCCTGTAGAAAAGTACACCATCCTTTGCAATGCTCTAAAAGACACCGTAACCTCTTTTCTCCCTGTTCACAACGCAGGTGGGGGCTCGGCCGGCGCCAAGAATCAAAATAAAAATAAAGACAAAAATAAAAAAAAAAGGAAAAAACAGTCGACAGCAATCTCTACCGCCAGCTCCCTGGTGGAACGAAGACTGCACTGCAGCGGTAGAACTAAGAAAACTAGCTTTGCGCTCTTTTCACAAAAACCCCTCGCGGCCTAATTATCTTATTCTAAAAAAGCAAGAAGCCATTACCAAGCGAACTCTTCGCCAAATCTAAACGCAAGGGCTGGAGATCTTACTGCGAATCCATCACTTTCTTTACTAACATCTCTGCACTGTAGAGGGTTATCAAAAGCTTCAAAAACAGATATCTTAATTTCACTAACCCCTCTCCTGATTGCATCTTCGGCATCCCTCTTGAAATTCAAAATTTAATTAAGTCTATCTCTCTTTCTTCTTGCCTTCATAAGCTCCCTTCTTCCCGCTTTGATTCAAACCGCGAGTATTCGTGTCATATTTTTGACAGTCCTTTTCGCTTAGAGGAACTACTCCATGTCATCTCTCCTCTCAGAAGGAAAAAATCTTCCCCCGGTTTAGATCAAACTGACCATACCATGCTCTCCAATCTCCCTGACGACTATTACCCTCTTCTCCTCTCTATCTTGAACGAACTTTTCTCTTCCGGGGCTTTCCCCGAATCTTGCCAACATTCTCTAGTATATCTTATTCCCAAATCAATCCCAGGGAAATTCCGGCCCATCTCCCTTACATCCTGCCCCCTAAAAGTACTTGAAAAACTTATCCTTCTCAGAGTTGACTGATGGTTGGAGCGCTATCAAAAACTTCCATCTTCCCAATTTGGCTTTCGCAAATACCGTTCTTGCCTTGATAATTTATCCATCCTCACAACTGAAATACATACAAGTTTCACTCGCGGCACGGCCACTGCTTGTCTCTTTTTAGACTTATCAAATGGGGAGCGTCCCGTGTTTGTTACAGTTCGTTTACACACATTTCGTTTGCACACAGTTTTTTTGCGCACAGTTCTTTTGCGCACATTTCTTTTGCGCACATTTCTTTTGCGCATATTTCTTTTGCGCACATTTCTTTTGAGCACAGTTCATTTGCCCACATAAATTATAGTTTTAAATCAGAAATAGGTTTGGGTTAGGTTATATCTTCCGGAAGTGGAGCACCCCGTAGGGGGGAGGGCGGAACCAACTGTGTCCACGCATATACTAGGGGGGGCGAAGGCCCCCCTTGCACCCCCCCGCATGTGTGGGTGTGTGTGTTACATGGTTTTTCAATCGGAACCGTGGTCAATATCAACGTGGTCAGTCGGGACCGTGGTGAATATCAACGTGGTCAATCTCAACGTGGTCAATCAGAACCGTGGTCAATATCAACGTGGTCAATCGAGACCGTGGTCAATCGGGACCGTGGTCAATATTAACGTGGTCAATCGGGACCGTGGTCAATCGGACGTGCTCAATATTAACGTGGTCAATAGGAACCGTGGTCAATATCAACGTGGTCAATCGAGACCGTGGTCAATCGGGACCGTGGTCAATATTAACGTGGTCAATCGGGACCGTGGTCAATCGGGACCGTGGTCAATATCGACGTGGTCAATCGCAACGTGGTCAATCTCAACGTGGTCAATTGGGACCGTGGTCAATATTAACGTGGTCGAACGGGTGCCACTCATCAAATGCTTTTGACGATGTTATTCCCGCTATCCTTATCTCCGACCTGGAGGAGCTGGGCTTACCCCCTGCATATGTCGCTTCGTCTATAATCTCATCCACTCTCGCAGACTTCAATTTGTCGTCAATGGCGAACTCACAGAAGAATACTGTTCCTATAAAGACGTACCACAAGGTTCTATCCTTAGTCCCGTTCTTTTTAATATTTATGTAGCCAAACTTTATAAACACATTGAGGAGGAATGTGATCTCGTCCAATTTGCAGATGATATTGCCATTTTCGTCAGCTCTAACAAGATAGAGAATGCTCTTCTTGCACTAGAACAATCAGCGAACAAAGCTTTTAAATTTCTCTCTTCTAAAGGTCTTACAGTTTCACCTTCTAAATCTTCTTTGGTCACCAAAAAACACATCAACCCTTTAGTTTACTCCATTAATATAGGCTGTGACGTTGCCGTCTCGCGCGCGTCCGCCGAATCCCTCTCCGATCGCAAAACGCGGGCAAAAGGACCGCGCCAGTCGAAAAATTGCGAGAACCGTACCGTAGTCTCCAGAGAGGCGTTTTTAACCGAGATTTTGTTCCGATATTAATTTCGTTATTATTTCTTTTACTTTATGAATAATTAATTTGGGAGCCTCATTGGAGGAGAAGGCGAGAGATCGAAGTTCGACGTTCGGAAGCATCTCTTATAAAACCTGAGCGACCTTCGAGGGGAGATGAGCCAGCATTTCGCCCATATAAACAAGCAGCGGAAATATTTCAACGTCGCGACGAGATCAGGAGGTGCACGCGTGATGTGCGACGCACGAAACAACGAGCGAATCCTCGCGCAAGAACCCAGGACCGTGCGGAGCCGCTCCCCGAGGAGGTACTGCAGGGATGCTGCCGCTGCGGGACGCGGCCCGCAGGAAAAGACGGCCGCGAGGAACGTAATCCTACTTCCGGCCAAGCCGTACGATCTAGACCCTGCAACGGCCCCGCTGAGCAGCCCCAGCAAAATATTATTTGCGATAACGAGAGCGCACGCACCCCTAATATGATCGTGAGCGCGCCGCCCGCCCGCCACAGCGAGTGATAACGCGTGATTGGTCGCGATAATACGCACCCCGTGTGCGCAGCCCCGACTGGCCCACAGCTATCGCTTCTGGATCGCGACGATCCCGGGTCAGACTGGCGCGAGCCTGCGAGTGCGAGCAAGCGTTTTGCGAGAGCACTCAGAGAGCGAGAGAACTTTTGTCGGCGAGAGCGATTGCGGCTGTGGACGGAGAGGATCCCGGCGATCTCCGGCGGACAAACTGTGGAGCGAGAGGACGTCGTCGACCCCGTGCAGCCCTGCAGGAGGAATAGTACCGGTGAGGTTATCCTCCGCCAGTTTAGCCACGCGCGATCACGCCCGGGAATTGTTTCGTTCTGCCGTCGTCGCCGTGAATTCGTACTCTGGTGTACGGGCTAAGCCCGATTCTTTGGTGTAGATTTTCGCGTCACGGCCACGTCGTCAAGCGATTCGAACCCCGGGGCCTCGAGAGTATCGGTTTCCGCGGATTGGGACATTGTCTCGCGTTTCATAAACCGTGTGTCGTCTCTCTGGAGATTCGGATTCTGTGTACTGCGTATGTCGGTTCTCGCACGTTTAGCGCCTACCCAGACAGCCAAGGCTGTTTAAACAGATTTTGCCAAATGTCTGCTATAAATTTTTGTGAGCAGAAAGGTTACAAATTTAGTACAGAGTCTGTTAATTTCAATTACGTCGACAGACTGTTAGCAGAATTGTAACAGGTCCTGCAGACATAACCTGACAACAGATAGGTGGCAGAAATCGAGCAAGTCTGTCAACAAATCTGATAACAAATTGGCGACAGAAATCGAACAGATCTGTCAAATATAATCTAATGATTAATTGGCGGCAAAAATCGAGCAAATCTGCAGAATACTTTATAATGGTAGATTGGCGACAGAAACCGAGCAGATCTGTCAACAAATCTGACGGCAGATTGGCGGTAGAAATCGAGCAGATCCTTGTATACAAAAATATACATAATTATAGCATAACATTCACCACTTTTTAAAGTTTTTAAATTATTTTATAATTAAAACAATACTTATCCAACACAAACTATTTTTAACTTTAAAATTTATATATTTTAAATAAATTAAAAATCTGAGATTGTTGCTTGCTCCGTAGAGATTCTTCGTTGCCTCCGAAGCCTATATAAAACATAAAAAAGACCAAATTCATATTAATGACGACCGTTACTTTAACATATCAGCACGGGAAAGTGCTAATATGTAAAAGAGTGAAAAATATATTAATAAGCAGTGAGAAGTACTATTTAATTTCGATTTGGGCAACGAAAAGGGCCGATTGATTCCGTAATAGGCACTGAAAAGCGCCGATTGGTTCCGTAATGGTACTGAAAAGTACCGTTTGCGAAGCGAGAAAGTTCCTGAGAACGCTCTAGTATTTTAAAAATGGGCACTGGATAGTGCCGTTTGGTTTCTTCGCTAGTAATATCCACTGACCGCTTTCGTTTTGGCGCTTAAAGTGCTGAAAACGTTTAATTGACCAATCACAACGAAGAAATTTTTGTTCCGATATTATTAAGAGGATGCCGGATTACCGACAGAATGCGAATATTAGTAGGATTGCAAAATCTTTTTGTTGATTAAAGATATCAACAAATCCTTTTCCACAATTAAGGTACACATAATAACGGAGTGCGGAGTTTAACATTTCATATGAAAAGTTAAAAAAAAATGAGAAAATTACAGTTTTGTTATCGGCTTCTGCCGTCACATTTACTTAATATAACAAATTTGTAATCTGTACGTGCCTAATCAGTAAACCTCGCACTCGGCATTTCATCAAAGAGTATAAGTGAACTTAGAGAAGTGAGTTTAGAAGCTTTAGAAAAAAGATTTTACGATCCTACACTTTCGTGCATATGTGTGTGTGCGAGATCGAGGCTCAAGAGTAAAACAGAGCAGTAGATTAGTTGCGTGATGTCGCGATAGACGGAGTTGCAATCTTACGTGACAAGGACAGACATAATCGTACTACCTTTGTCTCTTTCATGCGTGTGAGAGTAATATACATGTACGCACTAACATTATTGCAGTATCTTTTCTCT
>NW_021851309.1:9148-11537 GCF_003651465.1 Formica exsecta | reverse complement strand
GTATTGTATATCTCATTTATGCTGTATGAAATAAAAATAAATAAATAAATTTATTTATTTTCATGTAGGGAGACGAGAATAGAAAGAATAAAAGTTGAGCAAATAAAAGAATATAATAATGGGAATAAAAGAATACAATAATGAACGAGCAGCGAAAGAGAGAGAGAGAACGAATGAGGAGCAAGCGAGATAGCTAACATGAAAGATTTCCGAAGTTTCGCTCGCGAGGCTCGCTTTATCTATTAATCTCTCGCGTTATATATCGTTGTTCAGGAAATATCGCTCCCTTTTCTCAATCTTTGCACCGGCATCTCACTTACTCTAGTCCTTCTCTCTAGCATTCTCTCTCTCTTCCTTTTTCCTCTTGTACGCGGCCGCGACCCAATCCCGCAGCCTGTCCTATAAATCTAACTAGTCTCGCGCAATGTTATCACCCAATCATAAGCACGCTCTCAGGACCTTATCCGCGCTCCTGCGTCGATATCGACCCTTCCGGAAATCCTCGATCATTCTGTGAGTACCGGTCTATCGTGACGCACGTTGCCTTTAGAACAGTTTTACGCTCTCTGAATATTCGGTTTAGATTCTCGTGGCTCTGCTCAAGTGAACTCTAATACGGTTGTCTCAAACGGTCATTGTCATCTCCCGGAAATTAACAGCATCAAATTAAAGAATCATACGCGCGTGAGGTGTGTGCTATCCCGTCTCGGGACACCGGGGCCTTGTACGCAGTTATCGTGTGAAGCACGCGGTACGTCGTAAATCGACGTAATATTCTCTTGCAACCTCTCTCGAATTCCTCGGCGGATTCCTCGGTTTTTTCTCAAATACAAACTATAAAACTATTGCATATGGTCCTAGAATAATACGAATTAGTGTAATTATAAGAATAAAGCGAGATATCATCGCTCGAATAATTGTGAAGTGCGGCTCATATTTCTTTGTGTGTGAATCATTGACTGTTCTGCCCGACACCCCCGAAACCAGACATTTCTCGGGTTCTTTACTAAACACATATATTTATAATTTGTTATTATACTGTAGAGTTTTCAATAAGTTCTTCAAAGAATGTATTTTTTCTTCTTTTCTCGTTAGCTTCTCCTTCAATGATTTAATTGTCCTCCACATTTTCTTTTTTCGTGGACTCATTTCCTGCTTCTTCAAATTTAAAAGCGAACTGTCCATGATTTTCCTCGGCTTTCGCATGGTCATTTTAATGGTATCAACAATAGCACTTGTGCTGGCAGATTCTGTATTCAGCGATGAAATAGGCATAATCATAGCAGGAACAGGAGTAGTGCCAGACTCAATTGCAGAAGTAGTGACATCCGGAGTAATAGTAGGAGCAGGAGCCTCAAAAAATATCGAAGGCACAGCAAGATTTTTTAAACGCACGCCGCTTGCGTTAGGTCTTTCCATAAAATCTGTAGCTACAAAATGAGCACTACAGATTAAATGGCTTTTCGTTGGTTTAAAATTATTTCTTCCAATAGCATTGATCCACATTTTTAAAATATCCGAACGATTCAAAGGAAATCTGTAATACAATTATAATTTACAATTTTACAATTAAATTTACAATTTTTTAATGAACTTTTAATAAAAACTGAATGAACCATTTTTTGATGAATTGATCTTACCATTTTTAATTAAAAAATATGATATATATTTTTATATGATATATATTTTATTGAAATAACCTTCAAATATTATAAAATTCGAATATTTATTAAAAATGAATGCATTTTACTTATAAAATGAAAACTAATAAATGAAAACCATTTTTTGTAGTATTTTTGCATTTCGGAATGCAACAACTGCTCGGCATCTTTCCAGAATTTTCACAATTACAAATTCACAATTCAAAAAATAAATTTAAATTATGAAAAATTAGAAACTAAATAAAATAAAATTCAATAAAGATAAATAGATAAATTAATTATAAGCAATAATAATTTATAATAAGGTAAATTTAAATTCACAATTTAAATATCGGGTATCACGTACGCACAAATACTAATACACGTCGGGTATCACATACACGCACTACACACGCATCGCCGCCATTTTATTGTAAGGTGTCATGGCCGAAAGCGGAAATCCGGCTGGCCACAGCTTTTCATATGTCAAAGCCCGAAGTTAGCGATATAGGTTTAGTATAGACATCTGTGGTTAATATATAATAACACATTAATGTGTAATATATATAGATAAATCTAAATAATTTAATTCATGAAATTAAAGATTTTATTTATACGGAAGTTAACTTCTAATTTTATCTTAAGTAGACAATAATGAATGACTTTCATTTATTTGGACACTTTATGTCCGATCGGGCATTTATCTGTCCAATTTTCCAAAAATCAGTTCAATATCTGAATTTTTTTAT
>NW_021851309.1:0-2341 GCF_003651465.1 Formica exsecta | reverse complement strand
AATTTCTACAATCTCAATTTTTGTGTGCGTGTTTCTATTGTACCTTTTTTTTATCAGTCTGATGTGTAAGTACATGTCATGATGTAAAAAGAATTACAATTTATAAAGCATGAGATTTACAAAAAACTAAGCGTTTTGATCCACTTTGAATCTTTATCAATGGTTACGTAAAGTTTATATGTATTATGATACAAACAAAAAGTACAATAGGAATACGAACACAAAAATTAAGATTGTAGAAATTCCTGCGAAGAAAAGAATCTCAATTTTTATATGCATGTTCCCACTATTTTTTTTTTATCATTATAGATATAAACTTTACGTAACCATTGATAAAGATTCAAAGTGGATCAAGAGAGTAATTCATATTATTTAATATGTGAAATTTGTATTCATATTTTTTATTAATTGTAATTCTTTTTACATCATGACATATACCTACACATCAGACTCCAATTAGCCACTCTTTACTTTGTACTGATTGTATATCACTGAACCTCACAATGTTATTTTAAAATTACATTAAAATAAAAACAATAAATTATTGTTCAAATGCAAATTGTGCCTTTTAGAGAGTAATTCATATTATTTAATATGTGAAATTTGTATTCATATTTTTTATTAATTGTAATTCTTTTTACATCATGACATATATTTACATATCAGACTGATAAAAAAAAAGTACAATAGGAACACGCATACAAAAATTGGGATTCTTTTTCTCGCAGGAATTTCTACAATCTCAATTTTTGTGTGCGTGTTTCTATTGTACCTTTTTTTTATCAGTCTGATGTGTAAGTACATGTCATGATGTAAAAAGAATTACAATTTATAAGGCATGAGACTTACAAAGAACTAAACGTTTTGATCCACTTTGAATCTTTATTAATGGTTATGTAAAGTTTATATCTACAATGATAAAAAAAAAATACAGTGGAAACGAGCATACAAAAATTGAGATTCTTTTCCTCGCAGAAATTTCTACAATCTCAATTTTTGTGTGCGTGTTCCTATTGTACTTTTTTTTGTATCATTATACATATAAACTTTACGTAACCATTGATAAAGATTCAAAGTGGATCAAGACGCTTAATTTTTTGTAAGTCTCATGCCTTATAAATTGTAATTTTTTTTACATCATGACATATATCTACATGTTAGGTTCCAATTAACTCCTCTTTACTTTTTACTAATTATATATCACTGTGCCTCACAATCTTATTTTAAAATTACATTAAAATTAACACAGTAAATTATTGTTTCATTTACGTTATTAAACATATTTACATTATTAAACATAGTAAATTAAATTTTATTACATCTACAAGAATGCACATAGCTGTACAAATTATGAAAAAAATTTCAAATTTGTTACATTTGCAAGTGTTAAGCAAGTATAAAATATGAATTAATGTTTGCAGGATACTGAACGAACGCTTAGACCGCTTTGAAGCAGAACTAAAGTGAGTATCAGTGAAATATGATATAAGGCAGACTGCAATTTTAACATAAATGTTAACAAAAAATAATTTTTTTAACGCGATTACTTTTAATTTTTAATAGAGTAAATAACAAATTTTTTTAATAAAAATGATCTTGTTTCGCAAGATTTATATAACTTAAATGGTAACTTTAAATTACTTTTCTCTCTTTCTCTTTCAGAATATTTTCAATGCCAATTTTATATTTTTTTTTAATGGAACAACATATCTATTTTATTAGAGATTTATAAGGTATTTTATGACAAATTCCTACACTTCATTGCACATTTTTGAATTTGTCATAAAATCAATATCAGTAAAAAAAGAGATTAGTTAGAACTTAGTGTGTAGATGTTATTTTTGTTACGTAACAAGAATTACATATTAAAAGGCATAAGGTCACAAGAAATCAAATATTTCGATTTACTTTGGATCATTTTCAATAATTATGTAAAGGTAAAGACTTTAATGACAAGAATAACTGAGGCACGCAAACATTAAAGTCTTAACTTTCACATCACCATTGAAAATGATCCGAAGTGGATCGAAACACTTGGTTTCTTGTGGCCTTTGGTTTCTTATGCCTTTTTTATAATGTAATTCTTGTGACGTTGCAAAATAACATCTGTACACTAAGCTCCAACTAATCTTTTTGATTTTATTGTATTGATAGTGATTGTATATCGCTGAACCTTGCAATTCAATGTTGTGACAAAGTGTTTTATGAAATTGTTATAAAATAGATATATTATTCCGTTTAAAAAATTAAAACTGATATTGAAAATACTCTGAAATAATTTAAAGAAATAATTAGAAATTTTTGTTTGAGTCATATCAATCTTTAGAAACAAAACAATTAT
>NW_021851308.1:0-397 GCF_003651465.1 Formica exsecta | reverse complement strand
TATATATATATAATTTTATCGTATATGATATCAGCATGCATACCTTATAGGTTTAATAAATGTCCCTTTAACAAGATAAAAAATGAATCTAAATTTTATAAACCGCAGTATCTTTTATTAATGCAAAAAATATTTTACTTTTCAAAAACTAACAACTATATAACTTAATAACTAAATTTTTCTCATATTATATTCATATAAGAATTGTTTACACACTCTATTATGAGGCAACAAATTATATTATTTCACAGATCTACCCGAATATGAATATATTTTCTTAGGCGTCTATATGCTGGAATTCGCTCGCGACCCCGGCGCGAATTTTTGCAAAGGCAAATAAAAAATAATCTCAAAAATTCCTGCTTTTAGCGCTACCCAGAACCACGACGAGGACGTA
>NW_021851307.1:0-538 GCF_003651465.1 Formica exsecta | reverse complement strand
ATTTAAGGGATTTATAAGTTTACAAAAATTGTTCAAATGGCACATAATTTAATCAAAATATACAATTGAAGCGTATTTTGATTTGAGAAAGATCCATTTTTATAATTAATGTAAAAACTATTTTTGTGTGATATATTTATAAGTTACGATTGAAAAATGTTAAAAATTTCATAAGAACTAGATGAGATATGCGGTGATGTTGTTTTTTCTATGTCACGTTATGAAGTGAAAGATTGCATCCGCTTATAAAAAATTTCTTGCTGGGATTGTCAATCGTTTATCTACTTTTTGACAAACACATTTTTATTGCATTTTTAACAACTTTGATTGTCGAACAATCTTAATAGCAGAGCAATTGCTTACTTACAAACATCATTATACACAAATAATGATTCAAAATACGATTTCTTTAAAAATTTGTAATTATATAGTAAACATATGATTGTTGCTATTGCCAACCGTTTTGTAAGTAGGACTATTCTTTTTTTCTCTATAAACAATTAAATTAGTTGTATATTGCAATTAATTTTAGGACCAT
>NW_021851306.1:0-770 GCF_003651465.1 Formica exsecta | reverse complement strand
GAGCAATTATATTTCAAGTTACTCTCTTAATAATTATCTGTGGGACACAACAGTAGTGTTAAATCTATTTGGCGCATATGTATAATACTCTCTATCGGTTCCAACTTCTGTATATCACTGAATGCATTTCACGTGTCCATGTGCGCACGTGGATGCGATTGTAACCGAGCATTTCCATACACATTGTTTGCTTAAGCGCGCTAATTAATTGATTTACGCGGCACATGGTAAGACGCGTGATAAGAATTTTCTTCGAAATTTCCAACAGTGAGATTTAGTTTATTAATGAGACAAATTCCAGAAAGATATTTTAAATTTGCAAAAATTTTAGTTTTGTGCTCGCGCATTGTTTCTCAAATGACCGATTTAAATAGATAATTCATTTGTGATTCTCAGAATCCATAAAATCCGGTTTTTTTTCTGGGTATATTTAACAGTTTTTTTTTTCCAAAGAATCAAGTATGTATAAATATACGGTTAGACGATTCGGGATTGCCATTCGCATGTTAAATAAGAAGATGAAAGATAATCTGTCGTTACTGAGAACGGATGCGGTATATTATTTTAACGACGTCTGAGTATCGCACTCCTTAAATCGTGACGACAGTAAGACATTAAACAATTGTCACGTCGCATAATATAACTCATTTAAAAATTAATATTTTTTATTTCACTAAACAATTTCTTTTCTTTTTTCCTTAATTTATATTTATCAATTTGTTATAAGTATATATATTCTCCTTTGTCTATTGCATCTTTTTTTCTAACAT
>NW_021851305.1:15006-16398 GCF_003651465.1 Formica exsecta | reverse complement strand
TTCTTCCTTTGATTATCCACTTCCTTCTTATTCCCCCGTCTCTTCTCCCGAGCATTCCCACTCACCTGCTCTCGAACCTCAACCTGCAAAAATTCCCACTCCCCCTCCCCCTTCAGACTGTCTCCCCAGTTCTCCTGTTGACCTTTCACCTCCTTCTTGTCTTCCCGTCTCCTCCTCCGAGCGTTCTCGCTCACCTGCTCTCGAACCTCAACCCTCGAGACTTCCCACTCCCCCACCCCCTTCAGACCTCGAAACGCCCGATCTCTCAGAAGAGTCGCGCGTTTTCGAAGAAGCCCTCCAGGACTTCGTAGAGGAGTTACCGGACCTCAAAGAGGAACCGGAAGATTTTAAACCGGAATCTTCCGATGCCGAAGGAGAGTCGGGGTCCCTTTTCGAAGACCAGGACAGGGAAGCCTGGTACAGGTATCTCCTGAATCAATTTCCCCCTTTCCCTGTCCCTCTCACAGACGAGGATTACTGTGTCGGTCCAGACATAGTAGACCTCGATCAATTCTACCATATCCTCCATACCAGTCCCCCCGGTTCTATAATTCCATTTTTCGGCCCGGGTTGCCCTTTTCCATTAGCCGTCCCTATCGAGGTTTTTTGGATGAAGTTCCCTTCCCCCTCCACCGTGCAATTCCAAGATCTTTAAATATCCTTCCCCCTTTTTGTTTTTTTTCCTCTCTTCTCTCCCTCTACCGTCCAACCCTCACACATTTCATGTAAACAATTTTTCAAAACATATTATTGTAAATTACCAACCGGAGTTTAAATTTTAGTTTCCCCGTTTAATTCCGGTTGACGTCCTCCGTATTCATTGTAACACCCGCGAGAACACAAATTTCATCCACACACACATGTACACGCAAACATATTAGATCCTAAGTAAGTTATGTCACAATAACAGAATATAAAAATGAATCAGATGATTCATTATTAAATTGTATCTTCAAAAAATTATTCGTTTTATTTCTTTGAATAAATGTAAAGTTAGATTTTAAAATTCGAGCAATTTATTAACCCGACCTCCTTCCTGTTGCACGAAATCGCACAAGGTCCCGTCCCGGGTAATAAGGATTCAGTTCCTTTACCAGAAAAGGGACCACCGAGCGAACGGCCCTTTCGATAGAGTAAGAGCGACCCTTCCGGTCGTTGACCTATCTGGGGCCCTGGTCTGTTCGTTCGACTCTAGGACACGCATCGTCTAGCGTTTGTCTAGAGGCAAGTAGGTTACGCCCTCCCGCTGACTCTTCCTTTATTTGAGTCTGGACGTAACAAAAGAATACAAAAATGATAATTAAAAAGAATATTAATTTATTAATTGATTTTTGTATAATTTGTTGTAATATATGTTTTTATATATGAAATATATGTAATATATGTTTTTAT
>NW_021851305.1:0-188 GCF_003651465.1 Formica exsecta | reverse complement strand
TTTATCATTATCAAACTGTTTCTTTTAACTAAATATCAATATCTCTGTTAACTCTTGCGTGTGTTTCCTAGTGGAAACAACCCCGGCAAAGCGCTCTAAGTGCTGGGCGAAACACAGCAACCGGGAAAATAAAAAGATCCGGGAACTATTGGCTCGGGCGTCCGCGGATTCTAATTTTATTATTGATT
>NW_021851304.1:12191-12365 GCF_003651465.1 Formica exsecta | reverse complement strand
TAGCGATCTTATCTCTGTGAGCTGAGAAGCGTTGTTCTTCAATTTTCTCTATGTGTTACGAAACTTTTCGGCCAATCTCACTTACATAAACGTAACTAAGTCGTTCTAAACGAAGGAAACTTGCGTACATAGCGATCTTATCTCTGTGAGCCGAGAAGCGGTGTTCCTCAATTT
>NW_021851304.1:0-146 GCF_003651465.1 Formica exsecta | reverse complement strand
AACGTAATTAAATTGTTCCGAACGAAGGAAACTTGCGTACATAGCGATCTTATCTTTGTGAGCCGAGAAATGTCATTCCTCAATTTCCTTGATGTGTTCTGAAAATTTTCAGCAAATTTCACTTACAGGAACGTAATTAAGTCGTT
>NW_021851303.1:749-883 GCF_003651465.1 Formica exsecta | reverse complement strand
AACATTCTAGCATGCGCGAGTAATAATCCGGCGCTTATTTTCGCCTTTCTCACGAGTAAACTCGCATCCAGTAATTAATTTTCGACGATGAACCGTTACTGTCCATAAGACAAAACGAATCTTTCGAACGGACG
>NW_021851303.1:0-315 GCF_003651465.1 Formica exsecta | reverse complement strand
TTTCTACGCGTACGCGAAGACTTAACATGGTGTGCGTGAGATCTAAATATTCTTCTCCGTGACCCGGAATGACGAATTCTATCGGAGAATCGTCCGAGAGCGAAGTCACGGGTTTGTAATGAATCCATTGCGAACTCTCTCAATACTAGTTTGTGTGGGCGGTAAAGAAAAGAGATCGAGTTCGCTCTTTAAACACTCGCTCGAATGGGTGTGAAGAAAGGACATGCTTATTTACCGCAAATTCTTTTTGTCGTTGCTGTAATTCTCGCCGTTAAATGTGTTTAGAATATATGCCGTTTAAGAAAATATGTCGGA
>NW_021851302.1:0-1122 GCF_003651465.1 Formica exsecta | reverse complement strand
ATTAATCCCAAAAAATGTGTTTTATTTCAAAGAAGTGTAAAGTATATTGAACATGTAATTTCGGCAGAAGGCGTTACTACGGATCCTGAAAAAATCGCTGCCGTAAGAGATTGGCCGGTGCCTCATACGAAAAAGCAATTGCGAAGTTTTCTCGGATTTTGCTCGTATTATCGAAAATTCGTAAAAGGTTTTTCTTTAATCGCTAAACCTCTATTTACACTTACGGAAAATCAAACTAAATTTGTTTGGGGAGATGATTGTGAAAGTGCTTTTGAAAAATTAAAACAAATGTTGTCATCTTCTTTGATCTTATCTTTTCCAAAAGAAGAAGGTGAGTTCTTGTTAGACACGGATGCTTCAAATATTGGAATTGGTGCGGTATTATCTCAGAAACAGGAAGGGAAAGAAAAAGTTATTGCTTTCTTTAGTCGTGTGTTTAGTAAGACTGAACGGAACTACTGTGTTACTCGCCATGAATTACTAGCGATTATTGACGCTATTAAGTTCTTCCGTCATTATCTTTTAGGTCGGAAATTTTTAATTCGCACAGACCATATTTCTTTGAAATGGTTAATGTCCTTTAAAGATTTAGAAGGACAACTGGCTCGTTGGTTGGAAAGACTTCAAGAATATGACTTTGAAGTGGTTCATCGAAGAGGAGAATCACACAAGAATGTCGATGGATTATCCAGACGATTGTGTGAGACTGCTGGATGTAAATATTGTACTAAGGTCGAGGAAAAAAACGCAGTTGAGAATGAAAAAATGATTGCTCGAATAATGCTTGCGAGGGAAAATTTGAGAAACTGGCGTAAAGAACAGGAAGAAGATTCTGATATCGCAATCATTTTTCGAGGGAAGAAAGAAGGAATACGTCCACCTCGTTCTAAGTTAGCGGCTCAAAGTATTTCTGCTCAACTATATTGGATGTATTGGGATGCTTTAGTTCTTCAAGATGAAATTCTTTACAAAAAATGGGAAGCTCCGAACTTGAAATCTGGTTTTCTTCAACTAATTGTTCCTCGTAAACGAGTGAAGGAAATTTTGGAAAAAGTGCATGATTCTCCATCGGGAGGACATTTTGGAGTAAATAAAACTCTGGAGAAAGTTCGCAAACGCTTT
>NW_021851301.1:0-952 GCF_003651465.1 Formica exsecta | reverse complement strand
TTGTGTCGTCCGTATGTGTTGCTTCTGCTTGTGTCCGTCGGCTTTGACTTGTTTGCTGACGTGCCTGTTATTTACTCTTTTGGTTTTTTTTTACAGGTCTTTATTCGGCGAGTTGGCTGGCGATCTTTTGGCAAATCCCACCGCTGCCACCAATTTTGTTGTGCCCCTCGGTGGAGGCACGGGGTTTGTACTGGGATCGTTGGCCACTAGGAGCTAGGGAGCTCAGGATCGGGCAGGTTCATCTCGCCGTGTCAACAATTTTGTAGTAGTTGTAGAAATAAAGTCATTTATTCGTATACATCGGCTTTAAGGGGATCCAGGAACATGTCTGTTTTACCGACCAAACGCATTTTTTTTTAACTGTACTAGTTTTCGTAATAGCTATACAGAATTACAAATGCTTTTCCATGATTAAAGTACATACATCAATGTTCTATGGGACAATCGATTTTATGCTAAAATATTCTATGGGACAATCGATTTTATGCTGAAATCTCCAAAAAGTTTAAAAATTACAGTTTTTCTTATCTATTTTTATCCCAATATGGCGTCTACAGTTGTCGACTCGTAACAATATTTGATTGTTATAAATTTTCTGCAAGTCATATGTATAAAATAAACCAATCCCATAGAATAGACTGTACGAAATAACAATATGTAATCGTTAAAATTGAACTTAAAAGAATAATATAAAAAAATAGTGTTGATGAAAATTTGTGTTTATGTGTATGTGCAATATTTGTACGAAAGAGTAAAACAGAACAATAGATTAGTTGGCGGATATCATGATAGTTGGTGTTGCAATTATACGACTAATATAGAAACGAAGTCGTATTCGTGTAGACGATTTGTTGGGATTTATATGTATAGATTATATGTATAGAAAACATAATCACATGTTATTTTGTACACACGCACGCACGCACGCACGCACGCACGCACGCACGCACGC
>NW_021851300.1:0-1278 GCF_003651465.1 Formica exsecta | reverse complement strand
AATTATACAAGTATTTTATATTATAAATTAATTATCTATTAAACAATTGATATATCACGAAGCTTTTGTTAAATTAATTTTTCGATCCTGATATTTGATTGTTTAATCGCGCATTCTCAATCCGAATCATATTTAAATCGAAAAGTCGAATGATAAACCATCGGATATATTTAACTTTAAATATTTTTACAGAAATAATTATTTCTTGCTCATAAAAAGAGATTGCAACAAAACAATAATTTATTATTTTAGACTTCTGTCATTAGGTTTCTTACTTGATTAGATATATAAATTATGCGAAATACACTTTTTGAAATTTATTGTTGCGATATATGTAATTACATATTATTTATCAATGTTAATTACGCATTAATAATATTAATAATATCTAATTAAACAAATCTTATAAAGTGTAGCTCTTTTTAAAATAACGACAAGTATCTTCACAGAAGAAAATAAGTCGCAAGTGGAGTATAGCAAATAAAGAATCATGGTTCAACAAAAGATTAATTTAAATCGCATCTGTTTATTCTCCGCTATATTAATGCGTACATATGGTGACACTTGAATTAATTTTTTTCGATTCCTAAGACCTCTTTATTTTTTTAAATATTTATAATTATATTTATTAATGTAATAAGATTTGTGCTAAATTAGTTTTTATTTAATAAAATTAATTTAGAAAGTTACCATCATTTTTTTATGTTGCGAATAGTTACATATATACATATGTATATAACAGAATAGAGCTACTAAATATCGAACAGAATCGAGTAATGAAATATTCAGTTTTATCAATTAACTCTAACAATAAAGCCAATAGTCACAGAAACCAACGATATGAGCAGCCAGCTAATTTATTGCTACGCCTTCCACTTTATACAATTGTCTCATTTTAAGTGATACAGTCGATTATCTTGAAAATAAAATATTTTCGGAAAGAATGTTCCAAATAAAAATTGTAAGGTTTCAAGTGGCGTATTACATAGCAATGTTAGTGTGACTTTAAATAACTTTGTTATGGCCACGTAGAAAACACATTGAAATTTTTAAATTGGAACTCTTTTTTCTGATTGCATATTCTTGTAGCTTATCTAAAAGAGCTTTTCAAAACACTATAACAAAGTTCTTTTCCATTAAGTATTTTTCGAGTTATGAGGCTTGAAAGAGGTACAGTACCGCCAGAATTAGTAATACTTAAAAGTGATATTTACGTGACCTTAACAATGCTACTTAAAGTCACACTAACATATTGCTACTTAATGCGCCACTTAACAT
>NW_021851299.1:0-554 GCF_003651465.1 Formica exsecta | reverse complement strand
TATCTCCGGCTTAAATATTATAATTGCACAATTTACGACTTAAATTCTACGTATTATCGCACAATGGTAATTACAAACTCATACAACACATTGCAGCAATGTTGTTACAATGTTCTGTACTGTATGGATGGTAATGTCTAAAATTATTCATCGTTGTCTTAGACAGTCATGATAGATAAATTATCATATGAAACATGAGGAATCAACCGACCGTAGGTATACGAACAATGCACATCAAAAGATGCTCAATGTTGATGAGATGTTTGTAAAACGGCGTTATATAATTATTGTCAAGTCGTATACCACAAATCTCGTTCAAAAAAAGAAAGCTGTATTTGTATCCAGTACAAAAAATAAAAATGTTAATATCCTTATATCAATATCAGCTGAAGCTGCACCTACTACTAATTCTTTTTTCCGACAAACTCACATCACAAGCTTTCTATACGCGTGACTGTCCAGTATTAAACCCGGAAAACTATCGATACTGGAATACACATATAATTGGTATATAAGGATCGAAACAGTGTCTAAAAGAGATTGAAAAAATATTT
>NW_021851298.1:0-230 GCF_003651465.1 Formica exsecta | reverse complement strand
AATTTTCCTTCAATAAATATATCCCAAAGCGTTAGATGTGTATATGTGTATATGTGTATATTGTGCATTTAATTAATTATAAAATAGTTCTGTCTTAGCTATACGCCCTACTACTTTAATTATATTGCAATTTATTAAATATATTTTTTCTTAATAACTAAAATAATAAAATGAAAAAATTTTAAAACAAATTTTTATTCAGTTGGCATAATTTTTCGATATCATTATTT
>NW_021851297.1:0-552 GCF_003651465.1 Formica exsecta | reverse complement strand
AAAAATATTGAAGCTCCATTAATATGAATATTATGAATTAATCATCCTAGTTTTACATTTTGAATAATGTGAATAATTCTAAAAAAAGCAAAATTTGTGTTGGGGCAATAGTGTATAGATAGAAAAAATCCTCTTATAATTTGAATTATCAGAAATAATCCAAGTAAAGACCCAAAATTTCATAAGTAAGAAATATTTACAGGTGAGGGCAAATTCATTAGAGATATTTTTATAAAATTAATTAAATTTTTATTCATAATAATTAGTTAGCATAGGGGTTAGTTAATTGATTTTACGTATAGAGATAGATTTTATAGAACAGATTTTAATAATAGAAAATATAGAAATTAATAAATAAAATATTGATCTAATGGTGATATTATTTAATGGATATTCATATAAATGTAAAATATTTTGAAAATTTATTTCATTAAGTTTTATTAAATAATTAGATTCAGAAAAATTATATTTTTTTATTAATAAGTAAAATAAATTTAATTTAAAATTCAAGTATAAAAAAATTATAAAATTAAGAATAAAAGATAAAATTAT
>NW_021851296.1:0-5385 GCF_003651465.1 Formica exsecta | reverse complement strand
AAGTCATCCGCAACTCTTCGCACTGGTGTTTTGAGGAACTCCTCAGCGGTTGACAGAAACTCATCAACGGTAGAGTCCCCGACCTCCGGATCATCCAGGAATCTCGGTAGCCGGTCCAAGACCACCACCGGAGACCCCTTCTTCCTCCTCTCGCCGCTCGGTGGATTAGCGACCTTCGTTTTTGGAGATGGAAGCTTCTCATCCTGCGAGATGTCCTCCATCTCCACCTCCACGGTGCTCCCGATGTCCTCCTCGGCGGTAGTCCGTTCCCCGGTCGTGCCCGTCGGCAACACGGCCGGTAGCCCATCGTCGGATGACGACCTAGGGGTGGCTGGGACGATACCCCCCCTATGCCGGTCCAAGGTACCCGAACCCTTGGCGTTCACTCTCTTCTTTGTGGACCTCATATCTGTAACAAAGAAATTGGTTTGATTTCGGGGTTTCCCTTCCCCTAGGACGGTTGGCTCCACCACGCCTCACGAGTCCGTCCTACCCGGCTTTTTTCAAGAGGTGTGCTCCTCCTTTGGCTGGCTCTTAGATCCCTTCCACCTCCCGCACAAGGCGGGAGGCTTCAGGGGAGCCCTCTCACCACGTCAAGGTGGCCAGCCGTCGAGAGGGAAAATGTTCAAAAAGGTCCCTTGGCTCGGACCTGCTCTACACGTGGCCCCCCTCTGTTCGCCAGGGGCCAGAGCTTTGCGGTCCCATCCCCGCCTCAACGCGGGGAGTCCGCCCAATCTCGGGTTTCTGTCTCCGATTTTTTATAGTAGGGTGAGACAGACCCCCACTAGACGGACGCCTGTGGTGGCCGTCGGGCCGCCACCCAACGCGAGTCCCCCGTAGGGTCCCATCCCCCCTGGCGAAACAGGGGAAAGGAGGCCGCCCGGCTGGCTAGACCGGGAAGCCATACTCGCGCGGGCACGTACCCTCGGACCGTCAGGCCACGCCATTTAACAAGGATGTTTACCACGCTGAAACATCCCTGCCCCGGCTGCCTCCGCGTTTTTATACGAGGGGGAAGGCAGACCCCTGTTTGTACGATGTGTGGCATCAGGACCCAAGGCGCGAAGACTCGAGGGTTAATTCCTTCCACCATCCATCGTCCCTACCCGTGTCCCTGCCTCCGCGTTTTTATCCGAGGGGGAAGGCAGACCCCTGGGGGTCGGATGTGTTGCATCGGGACCGCGGTCCTTCCACAACACATCCTCCTCATACCACCGATGACCAACGAGTTTATACAGGGAGGTCAGCCCTGTCTTCTGCTCTACATGTTTCCCTTTCGGGAACCACACAGCGCAGAAGTCCTACCCGGGTCCCCATATACATAATGGGGAAAGCTAGGCCCTAGCCGCTTCCGATTTACAGGGTGAAGCGGACCCCTGTTTGGTCAACATGCGGTTTCAGGACCGAAGTCCATTCACCGCATGCCTCCCCTGAAGGTGTATTGCCATGCTGCAATCACACCCTCAGCCCGCTACCTCCGAGTTTTTATACGAGGGGGAAGGTAGACCCCTGTTTGTAGGATGTGTGACCCAGGGCACTCAAGGCGCGAAGACTCGAGAGTGTGGTTCCCCTAGCCATCCATCCTCCCTACCACGTGTCCCTGCCTCCGCGTTTTTATCCGAGGGGGAAGGCAGACCCCTGGGGGTCGGATGTGTTGCATCGGGACCGCGATCCTTCCACAACACATCCTCCTCATGCCACCGATGACCAACGAGTTTATACAGGGAGGTCAGCCCTGTCTTCTGCTCTACATGTTTCCCTTTCGGGAACCACACAGCGCAGAAGTCCTACCCGGGTCCCCATATACATAATGGGGAAAGCTAAGCCCTAGCCGCTTCCGATTTACAGGGTGAAGCGGACCCCTGTTTGGTCAACATGTGATTTCAAGACCGAAGTCCATTCACCACATGCCTCCCCTGAAGGTGTATTGCCATGCTGCAATAACACCCTCAGCCCGCTACCTCCGAGTTTTTATACGAGGGGGAAGGTAGACCCCTGTTTGTAGGATGTCTGGCTTTGGGGCACAAGGCGCGAAGACTCGAGTGTGATTCCCCTTCCGCCATTCATCCTCCCTACACCGTGTCCCCGCCTCCGCGTTTTTATCCGAGGGGGAAGGCAGACCCCTGGGGGTCGGATGTGTTGCATCGGGACCGCGATCCTTCCACAACACATCCTCCTCATGCCACCGATGACCAACGAGTTTATACAGGGAGGTCAGCCCTGTCTTCTGCTCTACATGTTTCCCTTTCGGGAACCACACAGCGCAGAAGTCCTACCCGAGTCCCCATATACATAATGGGGAAAGCTAGGCCCTAGCCGCTTCCGATTTACAGGGTGAAGCGGACCCCTGTTTGGTCAACATGTGATTTCAAGACCGAAGTCCATTCACCACATGCCTCCCCTGAAGGTGTATTGCCATGCTGCAATAACACCCTCAGCCCGCTACCTCCGAGTTTTTATACGAGGGGGAAGGTAGACCCCTGTTTGTAGGATGTCTGGCTTTGGGGCACAAGGCGCGAAGACTCGAGTGTGATTCCCCTTCCGCCATTCATCCTCCCTACACCGTGTCCCCGCCTCCGCGTTTTTATCCGAGGGGGAAGGCAGACCCCTGGGGGTCGGATGTGTTGCATCGGGACCGCGATCCTTCCACAACACATCCTCCTCATGCCACCGATGACCAACGAGTTTATACAGGGAGGTCAGCCCTGTCTTCTGCTCTGCATGTTTCCCCTTCGGGAACCACACAGCGCAGAAGTCCTACCCGAGTCCCCATATACATAATGGGGAAAGCTAGGCCCTAGCCGCTTCCGATTTACAGGGTGAAGCGGACCCCTGTTTGGTCAACATGCGGTTTCAGGACCGAAGTCCATTCACCGCATGCCTCCCCTGAAGGTGTATTGCCATGCTGCAATCACACCCTCAGCCCGCTACCTCCGAGTTTTTATACGAGGGGGAAGGTAGACCCCTGTTTGTAGGATGTGTGACCCAGGGCACTCAAGGCGCGAAGACTCGAGAGTGTGGTTCCCCTAGCCATCCATCCTCCCTACCACGTGTCCCTGCCTCCGCGTTTTTATCCGAGGGGGAAGGCAGACCCCTGGGGGTCGGATGTGTTGCATCGGGACCGCGATCCTTCCACAACACATCCTCCTCATGCCACCGATGACCAACGAGTTTATACAGGGAGGTCAGCCCTGTCTTCTGCTCTGCATGTTTCCCCTTCGGGAACCACACAGCGCAGAAGTCCTACCCGAGTCCCCATATACATAATGGGGAAAGCTAGGCCCTAGCCGCTTCCGATTTACAGGGTGAAGCGGACCCCTGTTTGGTCAACATGCGGTTTCAGGACCGAAGTCCATTCACCGCATGCCTCCCCTGAAGGTGTATTGCCATGCTGCAATCACACCCTCAGCCCGCTACCTCCGAGTTTTTATACGAGGGGGAAGGTAGACCCCTGTTTGTAGGATGTGTGACCCAGGGCACTCAAGGCGCGAAGACTCGAGAGTGTGGTTCCCCTAGCCATCCATCCTCCCTACCACGTGTCCCTGCCTCCGCGTTTTTATCCGAGGGGGAAGGCAGACCCCTGGGGGTCGGATGTGTTGCATCGGGACCGCGATCCTTCCACAACACATCCTCCTCATGCCACCGATGACCAACGAGTTTATACAGGGAGGTCAGCCCTGTCTTCTGCTCTGCATGTTTCCCCTTCGGGAACCACACAGCGCAGAAGTCCTACCCGAGTCCCCATATACATAATGGGGAAAGCTAGGCCCTAGCCGCTTCCGATTTACAGGGTGAAGCGGACCCCTGTTTGGTCAACATGCGGTTTCAGGACCGAAGTCCATTCACCGCATGCCTCCCCTGAAGGTGTATTGCCATGCTGCAATCACACCCTCAGCCCGCTACCTCCGAGTTTTTATACGAGGGGGAAGGTAGACCCCTGTTTGTAGGATGTGTGACCCAGGGCACTCAAGGCGCGAAGACTCGAGAGTGTGGTTCCCCTAGCCATCCATCCTCCCTACCACGTGTCCCTGCCTCCGCGTTTTTATCCGAGGGGGAAGGCAGACCCCTGGGGGTCGGATGTGTTGCATCGGGACCGCGATCCTTCCACAACACATCCTCCTCATGCCACCGATGACCAACGAGTTTATACAGGGAGGTCAGCCCTGTCTTCTGCTCTGCATGTTTCCCCTTCGGGAACCACACAGCGCAGAAGTCCTACCCGAGTCCCCATATACATAATGGGGAAAGCTAGGCCCTAGCCGCTTCCGATTTACAGGGTGAAGCGGACCCCTGTTTGGTCAACATGCGGTTTCAGGACCGAAGTCCATTCACCGCATGCCTCCCCTGAAGGTGTATTGCCATGCTGCAATCACACCCTCAGCCCGCTACCTCCGAGTTTTTATACGAGGGGGAAGGTAGACCCCTGTTTGTAGGATGTGTGACCCAGGGCACTCAAGGCGCGAAGACTCGAGAGTGTGGTTCCCCTAGCCATCCATCCTCCCTACCACGTGTCCCTGCCTCCGCGTTTTTATCCGAGGGGGAAGGCAGACCCCTGGGGGTCGGATGTGTTGCATCGGGACCGCGATCCTTCCACAACACATCCTCCTCATGCCACCGATGACCAACGAGTTTATACAGGGAGGTCAGCCCTGTCTTCTGCTCTGCATGTTTCCCCTTCGGGAACCACACAGCGCAGAAGTCCTACCCGAGTCCCCATATACATAATGGGGAAAGCTAGGCCCTAGCCGCTTCCGATTTACAGGGTGAAGCGGACCCCTGTTTGGTCAACATGCGGTTTCAGGACCGAAGTCCATTCACCGCATGCCTCCCCTGAAGGTGTATTGCCATGCTGCAATCACACCCTCAGCCCGCTACCTCCGAGTTTTTATACGAGGGGGAAGGTAGACCCCTGTTTGTAGGATGTGTGACCCAGGGCACTCAAGGCGCGAAGACTCGAGAGTGTGGTTCCCCTAGCCATCCATCCTCCCTACCACGTGTCCCTGCCTCCGCGTTTTTATCCGAGGGGGAAGGCAGACCCCTGGGGGTCGGATGTGTTGCATCGGGACCGCGATCCTTCCACAACACATCCTCCTCATGCCACCGATGACCAACGAGTTTATACAGGGACCTCTTCCACATCCATCCCCATCTCTCCCCTACATTGGGGGGAGATAGGGATGGAAGGCTCCGGGGAGTCCCTGAGGATCCTGCGAGCATAACCGCGCGCAGGGACCCCAGGGATTGACTCCACGGAGCCGTCCCTACCCTCGCGGGTGGGGCCCCCCAGAGAGGGGAAGCCCGCCGAAATAGAGGCTCCTTGCGGAACCTCCACCGGCGGCGCCCCCCCAGCGGGGAACCCCCCCCAACGTCCCCTCCGTCGTCCCC
>NW_021851295.1:0-213 GCF_003651465.1 Formica exsecta | reverse complement strand
ACGGGATCAGGACCCGCACACGTGATGCGCGACGCACGGGACAGCAAGAAAATCCTCGCGCAAGGACTCAGGCCCGTGCGGATCCGGTCTCCGCGGAGGGACTGCAATCCTGCACCCGATGGCGTGGTACGGCCCCGGAAAAGAAGAAAAGAGGGGCGGCAGCGATATTTCCGGCCAAGCCGTTCGCCCTAGACCTTGCGACGGCCCCGCGGA
>NW_021851294.1:0-236 GCF_003651465.1 Formica exsecta | reverse complement strand
CTTAAAATATAATCATTTAATAAATAAATGTATGTAATGATGTATGATAAACTTTAAAAAATAGTAAAAAAAAACAATATCCTTCAGATTGGAACCCCGATCTGCGTCGTGAGAGACCAAGCGTTTTCCAATCATCCACCGCGCACTATTGAAATAAACATCAATATTATCGGTACTTGTAGTATATTTATGTAAGATTATGTTAATCCCTTTTTAAATTAAAATTATTATTTAGC
>NW_021851293.1:0-626 GCF_003651465.1 Formica exsecta | reverse complement strand
GGCATGGGTGACCCTACCGGTAACTATTAGCGTTTTCGAGTGAAGTAGGTTTGATCGCTTTGAGAGCGATTAAATCCAATTTACCACATATAATAAATATATATGTATAATAATTACGGTATCTCTCTTAGTCTGACTCTTCTCCTTCGACCTGTCCTTCGAGTGTGTGTCGCCTTATAAGTTTCCAAAAATCTAATTAATATAAATATATAATGAATTAATGATATAAATAATATAAAGTTCATGCCCCGTTTTTGAGACGCTATTTTTGCTTCAAAGCACAAGATTTTTTGATTAAGCATCAAACGTTTACTCAAAGTGTATTTCATTAATTAATCTAATAATTCAAGTACTTCTAATAATTCAAGATGGAGTATATGATGTTATTAATCGGTTTCAAAACGATCAAATCTGCTCCACTCGAAAATGCTGTACGTTACCGCCGGAATAGCTCTCAGGTTCATAAGAATACTCTAACCTCCTCACCCGGCAAATGCCTTCGTTAAGGTGGAGATACCATCGAGGAGGAAAAATTTTTATTCGAATTTTATATTAATAAAATTCATTAGAAATTTTTAGATCAAATATACATAATAAGCAACGATTAATATTTGAAAATACATAAT
>NW_021851292.1:0-1005 GCF_003651465.1 Formica exsecta | reverse complement strand
TTGTGAGCATAATGGTTGCTTTCAAAAGCTATCTGTGTTAACGAATGGGGAGATATGCATAATTTTTTTATAATAATGTGAATATTTGGATATAATAAAAGTTGTAGCACACTGTTTGAAACGAATACAACGATGTATGACATAATGTAAATATTATATATATTATACGTGTTTTATCAACTTGAAATATCGCGGACGACGTCTACCTTTTCATTTTCGACCCTGCGATATGGTCAACTTCTGACTCGTGCATTAGAGATTGACCATAGACATAGTATATCTAGACTGAGCGGTTGTCTTTATTTAAGAAGTGGAGGTAAAGATGCACGTAGAAAAGGACATACTCTGTTTCGTGCACCTTGCGTTCTCTCTTGCTCGAAAGTAGTGAGCCACTCGCCTGATAGTGTGCATCGCCGAAGCGACAGAGCGCTCACGCACACTACCAGGCGCGCGGCTAAAGGTCGGCGCTGATTGGATAGACTTAATCAATAATAATTCCTTTATTAAGTGTTATAAAAAAATGGTTCAGGACTTTTCGACTCAGTTTGACCTAATCTACCTCAACCTTTCGTTTGGTCACTTACTTGTCGGACACCCTGTATATATACAGGGTGTCCGACAAGTAAGTGACCAAACGAAATGAGTGGCTAGAGCACATGACACACCCGACGTGTGAAGGTAAATGGGGTCAAACTGAAAAGAAAAGTCCGGTACCATTTTTTTTATAACGCTTAATAAAGGAGTTATTATTGAGTAAAGTCTGGCCAATCATCGCCGACCTTTAGTCAGGCGCACGTCAGTGAGCCGCGCGCCTGATAGTATGCGGCGGCGCGGCGCACACTTCACGGCGCGCGGCTTACCGACGTGCACTCGGCTAAATATTGGCGCTGATTGGTCAGACTTTACTCAATAATAACTTCTTTATTAAGCGTTATCAAAAGAAATGGTTCAGGACTTTTTGACTCAGTTTGAGCCAATCTACCTTCACACTTCGGGTGTGTCAAA
>NW_021851291.1:0-232 GCF_003651465.1 Formica exsecta | reverse complement strand
GCACAAATATATTTTGTATTTTATTAGTTTCAAGAAATTTTTTTGGTTTTTCTTTCCTTATATAAATTCAGATCATGTCTTTTGTAATTTGTAAAATTAAACATTTTATTTGACATTTTCTGAAATTGATATGACTAATATAGTTAATAGCTTTCGGGATGCCTTTAGAAACATTGTAAAAAGTGTAACTTTTTTAGATGATATTTTTTATAATCAAAATTTCTAAAGTGCA
>NW_021851290.1:127864-131631 GCF_003651465.1 Formica exsecta | reverse complement strand
ATAATATATATATAATAATAATATCCGCGTCCTGTAAGTATACCCTGTAGTGTGTGTGATAGTAATACCCTCCCTTTCCCTTATTCCCACCCAACTATATCCCAATCGCGAATTCTAATATTTATTATTACTAATAAAAACGATTCGCGTTAAGTTAAGGGGGAATATTCAGCATGGATGTAGTGGCAATCGTTGAGATATTGCGGTATTATTATCCCTTTCCGCGTTGTAATATCTTTTATAATCCCGGTATTTATTCACCGGTTCAAACTTGTCGGCTCTTGCGTCATCTCTTGCGTCGTACGACTTCGACGCTCGCCTCGAGTTATCGTATTTTTTTACACGAATTTATATATTCCCCGCAGAGAATTTCGATTTCTGGGTTAGAAATCATTTTCGCACTTTCGCGCACTGGATGGTACTGCAACGTCTGGGTTGTCAACTGCCTTGGACTTCTTCTGTCTTTTCCTCTTCTTGTTTCGAGCGACATTTGACCGCTCGAGGTTATGATCGGTACGGCAATTTCCTCGTCCTTCCTTCTCGTCAGGTCGTTCGCCCAACGATGTATCAGTAATTGAAGGGTGAAACAGGATCTTCCTTCGGCTCTGATTATGATTTTCGTGGAAAACACAGCCTCGAATTTGCTGGTTGTCACGGAAGCTTTTATTTTCACTTCTATTATCCCGACAGCGTGTAACGTACTGCCGAGAATTTCTGCGCATTGTTTTCTGCGCACATCCGTAGCATCTATTAGACTGCTACGGGAACTATTCGATCCTTTAATTCCAGGGTCGAAAATTTTCCTTCCATCGATTGGTTGATCGGTCCGGATGCCTGTCGAATCATTTTCCTTGTTTGCAGGCCTTATGCGTATGCTCGGGCTTCCTATTGGTTGTCCTACATCCTCTCGTTCGGGATTGGTTGCGTCGGCTCTTGACGTCCACACTGCTTTAGGACAAACCTGCGATACTTGCATAGATTCTCCATCTCGGCTCGAAACTATGCTTTTAAATTTTGATAATTTATTTTTATTTGTATTAGCGTTATTCGCTATTTCAAATACGGTTTCCGATAATGTTTCACTATCGTTATCGAATTTATTCTTCGAATCAGACGCCCCTTGTGTCAGGACGTTGCTATTTAGCTTTAAGATCGCGGAATTATCTATCATCGCGCTTGCTTCTATTTTAAATATATTATCGGTTTTATCTTTACCCGTACTTTCTTTAAATCGCGTTACATGATTACGAGACAGGAAATTATGATCATTATTAAAGTTTGGAATCGCGTATTCATTCGCGTCCTTATTTATAACGTTAATTCCCTTTTTTGAAATCTCGTTTGTGTCAAATAACGTTTTTATTTTATCCGCGTCGTTTGTATTCGCGTTTAAGCTATCCCGTTCTGATAACTCGCTTTTAAACACCCGGTATTCCTTCACCGGCTCTATTACGCATATTCGCGCGAAGTAATCTATTTGTATTAATTTATTTTTATTACCCGAGTCTACGTTGCCCGGTATTTCGGAAATTGACGCGGAATCTATCGCGCTTTCCCGAGTTGTCAAATTATCATTATCGCGAGGCAGGAAATCGTTATTCGACTCAAGGTTTTTTGTCACGTCATTACTAACGTCCTTGTTCTCAGTCATAATTTCCTTTGTTAATGTCTCGTCTGTTAGTTGTGATAATTCGTCTTTATTTATTGTTTCGTGCGTGTGACATGTCACGCAATCTTCTACATTTTTGAAAAGCTTGCTGTGCTTTGCGAGTACTCTACTCAATTCTTTTCCCGCGTCTTGTACAGATATCGCGTTTAATTTTATTTTATCTCTGCTCGTACTGCATTCCGGAAAATCTACTATAAAATTCCTACCGCAGTTTATCGCAGCGTTACGTTCCGACAGGAAATCCATGCCGAGAATCATCTCGTACGATAGATTCCTCACGATATAAAACTCGTGCGAAAACTCCCTCCCATTAATCAGGAAACTTGTTTGAATTCGGTTCGCGATCAATTGCGCGCGGTCCGAAAAAGCTCCTACGAGTGAGAATTGTTTAATCGGAATTATTCGCATATCGGTTTTCACGTTCGCGAGTGCGTCGTAAACGTCCTTCGTGATCAACGAAATCTGCGATCCCGTATCCACGAGAGCTTTAATTTTTAATTTATTAATTAAAATCGTAACGTATGGGGAACCCTGCTTGCTGACAGTTTTTTGGTCCTCCTCCGTTACCTCGTCGACATCGCGTAATATCTCCTTCGTTCTTATAATCGCGATTTTATTGTCGTCTCTCGTTAGTGGTATATCCTCTTTAACTACATTGTTCGCGACAATCGTAGTTACCGAACGCGGTGTCGGTACGTCTTCCTCGACTACCGGTTCGTTTTCTTTATCCTCCTCGTTCCTAATTGACGCGATATTTCTCGTATACGCGTAACCATCGGTCTGTTTAGCCGCTTTGTTCAATTCGCGTTTTTGCGTATTTATGTTGCGCGCGTTAATCTCCCCTTTATTCACTAGCGCGTCGTTGTTCGGTAATTGTTGAGATATCGCGGTATTATTCTTATCTCTTTCCGCGTTGTAATATCTCTTATAATCCCGGTATTTATTCACCGGTTCAAACTTGTCGGCTCTTGCGTCATCTCTCGCGTCGTACAACTTCGACGCTCGTCTCGCGTTATCGCGATTGTAATCCGATCCGTCTACGTCGCGCGCCTTTGTCGGGTATCTCGCGCTCGAACTCGCGTCACCGCGAATGTAATCCGATCCGTATCGGTATCTCGACTGCGCATTCGACGTTCTTCCAACGGTTTCTCGCTGCGTAATACTTTTAACGCTCAAATTTTGTCTTTTCGCGTTATTGTTTAAAGTATACGTTTTATTCTCACGTTTTTGCTCGTACTCTAACCTTGATTCTCCCGCGTCGTCATCAAGCGTAGGGCCTTATATATCTAGGGATGTTTTGCGTAGCGGAAACACATCAGGATACCGACCTTCGAGAGAGATGTTATCCTCTGGCAAAAAAAAAAAAAGACACCGCCCAAACAAGGAATCGACGCTATGGATATTAATATTAGAGCCATCGAGACAGCAGTATCCCTAAAGGATCACGTTCCCCTAGCTTATAGGGATAAAGTCCGTTCAGCAGTAAATCTTGTTACTAGCTGTATCGGAGAACTCGCCTTAACAGTTAACAAGCTGGAATATGCTCGGAGCTATATACTAGCAAAACTGAATGGCCAGGACGAACAGATTTGCGCTCTACGGTCGGAGATAGAGACTCTGGGTTCTCAATTAAGGACTCAGAAGAATATAGATGAGAATCTTCTTAATAACAATGAAAACCCAGCAGTAAGACCTGCCAGCGTTTTACGAGGGGATTCTGACGATACCTGGGATCCGGATACTAATTTAACGATGAAAGAACAAGCCGAAGGACTAAGTGCACCGACCATGGAAGTGGACTGGTTGCAGAAACAAACAGAAAGGCTCGAAGATAAGATCATGGAAAAGTCTGTGGAGCTGTTGGAGTTGGACGTTGCGACTGAAGCAGCCCTCATAAATCTGATGCCGTTTGGAAACACTAGCGATGGTGAGGGAAAAAAATGATCGGGCAGGACGAGCTCGTAGGTGCGGTGAAACCAGTCGTTCTAGGGGAAAGCCACCCCGAATAATAAACCAAACACAATTGGAAACAAACATAAACATGAGCACGGAAAATAAAGATACCGTACCGTCACAGGGGTTTCGGAGTCCCAGTGGC
>NW_021851290.1:120443-126961 GCF_003651465.1 Formica exsecta | reverse complement strand
ATTTAAGTAATTATTATTATTATTATTAATTAATCTTGAATAATTTTATTATAATACATGATGATGATAATGAATGAATAAATATATAATACCTGATATACCCGATTGATGTGGCTATTTTACGTGAGCCATACAGAGAGGGATACTGCGGCACACCACGGCTGTTTGGTACGTACAATTGTTAGTGCTGCGTAAATAAGCATACACATGCGGTGTCTGCGTAAAGAGGTGACTAGGATTATGCTTTCTCTGAGTGCCGTCTAATAAGGCTGTGTCTCGGTGAGGCGTTTAAAAGATTGAAGGCCGATCTATCCTTGGGCATCTATGGACAGAAAACCTGCAATACATATGTATAAATATAAATACATTACGTGCTATTATGAGTGGACATTTGCCTGCTTGCCAATAGTTGGATGAGCGATAGTAATTATATACATCCTGACACACTGATGATACTTACCTGTTAAAGTAAAATCGAACTTGACGATCATTTGAACATGGATTCCCTCGGGGGTAGAATAGGTGCGGTTGGGAGCTACTCGCCGAGATGCACGCACTCATTCAGTAGTATTAGAATTGGGAGGTTTCCCCATGCGTCGACTGATAAGGTTATGTTTTGACGGGACGCGCGGAAACGAGAGGTTATTTCACTCTCACTTTTGGATAAAGACCTGCAATAGATTGTATATTATTACGTAAAACAATGACAATTATTGCTTGTCGTAAACGTTTGGAATGAGTAATCGCGGGTATAATAACACACTGTTAATGCTCACCTGTCAATATAAACGCGAACCCGACCTTTTGAGCATGAACCACGCTCTCGGTAATGAATAGAGGCGAAACAACATTATTCGCCGAGACAATCATTGAAGTAAAAAGTATAGATAGGAAACATCCTAAGAAATTGATAGTAGTCACCGAATCTGGGAATTTTCCACTAGAATCTGGGAATTACTAAAAATTGGTTTAACAACGCCGTGAATGACATAACGGTTTTAAATGGATAAAACAGGATTTTACATCCTTTGTTATTATGAACTCGGGAATAATTTATGTATATAACAGAATAAACTGGGATACCTAGATTCTGGTGGTATCTAGTGGTTTGCAGAGTTTTTTGCGGTTTCTTTAGATATAAGTCGAATAATATAATATTAGCATTAACAAAAATCTGATGCGACTGGAGCAAAGGAACAACTGAGCTCTGAACATAATGGAGCTCACCTATGCGCTCTAATACGTCGGCCTGTTGCGCGGCCTCACCACCACGCCCCCGGGCCCGACCGAGCTCGATAAATTGTATATTCGGTCATCGCATAATGAATGAAAAAAAATAAGTGTAAGGAATTACCAACTCAGGGAAGCTCGGATCTCCCAGAGCTCGGCGCGAGGGGAGTTATGGTCCCTGATTCTCCCGCGTCGTCATCAAGCGTCGGGCCTTATATATCTAGGGATGTTTTGCGTAGCGGAAACACATCAGGATACCGACCTTCGAGAGAGATGTTATCCTCTGTGGCAATAAAAAAGACACCGCCCAAACAAGGAATCGACGCTATGGATATCTATATTAGAGCCATCGAGACAGCAGTATCCCTAGAGGATCACGTTCCCCTAGCTTATAGGGATAAAGTCCGTTCAGCAGTAAATCTTGTTACTAGCTGTATCGGAGAACTCGCCTTAACAGTTAACAAGCTGGAATATGCTCGGAGCTATATACTAGCAAAACTGAATGGCCAGGACGAACAGATTTGCGCTCTACGGTCGGAGATAGAGACTCTGGGTTCTCAATTAAGGACTCAGAAGAATATAGATGAGAATCTTCTTAATAACAATGAAAACCCAGCAGTAAGACCTGCCAGCGTTTTACGAGGGGATTCTGACGATACCTGGGATCCGGATACTAATTTAACGATGAAAGAACAAGCCGAAGGACTAAGTGCACCGACCATGGAAGTGGACTGGTTGCAGAAACAAACAGAAAGGCTCGAAGATAAGATCATGGAAAAGTCTGTGGAGCTGTTGGAGTTGGACGTTGCGACTGAAGCAGCCCTCATAAATCTGATGCCGTTTGGAAACACTAGCGATGGTGAGGGAAAAAAATGATCGGGCAGGACGAGCTCGTAGGTGCGGTGAAACCAGTCGTTCTAGGGGAAAGCCACCCCGAATAATAAACCAAACACAATTGGAAACAAACATGGACATGAGCACGAAAAATAAAGATACCGTACCGTCACAGGGGTTTCGGAGTCCCAGTGGCAGGCCTGTGAGTTCTATGGTCCCTGGAACTCACCGGTCTCCATCAAGCGCAGGGCCTTTTCCTTCGTTGACGACGGGCGAGGAGAATAAAGAAGTTACCGCCGCAGAAACACTGATTCTCATTGGCCGGGAGGAAGACTCAAGAGACCCCTTGGAGGCTGCATTCGTAGACTGCCTTACCTCTCCGATAGGAGGAGGAGAATTTCAACAACCTGGAACAGTCGGAGAGGGTATCGTGGGGACTCCACTAACTAGGGGTACAACGTTAGCGGTAACTGAGACTAAGGCCAAAAGGAAGGCCCTTATCTCTCCGGATACAATAACGCCAAGTGAGGAAGAACGGGAAGGTGAAGTAGGCTCAAGGGAAACATCACCCGCAACTCCTAAAAAGGTAAGAAATCCTAGGAAAAAGAGACCGTGGATAGATGTCGCTGAAAAATTATCTTCAAATCGGCTGTCCACGGACACCGATAGAAGCTCCAAGTTGGACTCCACAATCAAAGAAGCAAAGAAGAAAGCTCCCAAAAAGAGTCTCAAAGCTAAAAGCAGGATTGAAAAGATCCTGATTTCCTCGGAGGACGAAGAAGCTGGATTGGACTTCGCGCCACAGGACCTGAAAATAATGGGGGCGGTAGGCGTTGGCTCTTTAGGACTGGACTGCATTGCGAATGTGGAACGCATGCGCGCGAAAAGCAAAATTTGCAGGGAGGAATCAGCGGTAAAATAAGGAAAGACCCCGAAAGGGCCAAAGAGACTATCAACACCTTGATATTTAAGGCGGAAGCAACAGGGGACCCGTCCCATCTTAAGCTCAGAAATAAAGAACTAGCCGCACAAGTGGAGAAGCTCAAAAGAGAAGAAATTTTGAGAAAAAAAGGAGATGGAGGAAATGAGAAGCCTCATTGAGGAACTCAGGAAGGAAGTACTCGAATTGAAGGACAAGTTAGATGAAGCAGAGGAAGACAGAAAAAAGCTAGGGCAAGCCAAAGGATTGCAGAATGGAAGATGAAAAAAAAGAGGACAGAAATTAGAAGGAGACGAACTGGACAAAAATACTTACCAAGAAAAAGTATACTTATCTCCCACTAGAAACAGGCTAATTGGTGACCACACAGCTGAACATCAACACGAGGAAATTGGAAAGCCTGGACACGCACAAACCCTGGAACCTGAAAAAGAAAAAGAGAAAGGTAAAGAACAAAACACAGTTGTGGATACACGTAAACAGACTAAGGACTGGATCAGGAAAAGAGCCGAGATTAGGAAGAAGGGAAAGACCGAAGACAGTAAGACGGGAAGTGAGGTGCGAAGAGGTAAAGAAAAACCCTTGCCCCAGCGCACCCCTAGAGTGAGACCTAGAATCACTTCGAACATTCAGATAGTTCCCCCAAAAACTGGTCAGGAAGCTAGGAATAGGAACAGAAACATGGACAAGAATACATCAGAGAGAGAGGGCGATGGAGGAGACAGCACAAGGGATGAATGGAAAGAATTTGCCAGGAGAAACAAAGGGAGGAACTTTGGAGGGAAAAAGGAACAAGAGAGAAACCCGTCCCAAAAGGTAGTCACCGGTAACGCGAGCGGCTTGAGACCTGCGAAAACAACCCGTAGACCTCCCAAGACCGCTGCGGTTATGATCACCAAATGGGACAATGATCTTTCATATGCAGGAGTACTTAAAAAAAAAGCGCGCGAGGCTATTTCACTAAATGAATTAGACAATTCAAAAAATAGAAATACGCACCCTTAGAGTGAGACCTAGAATCACTTCGAACATTCAGGTAGTTCCCCCAAAAACTGGTCAGGAAGCTAGGAATAGGAACAGAAACATGGACAAGAATACATCAGAGAGAGAGGGCGATGGAGGAGACAGCACAAGGGATGAATGGAAAGAAGTTGCTAGGAGAAACAAAGGGAGGAACTTTGGAGGGAAAAAAAAGGAACAAGAGAGAAACCCGTCCCAAAAGGTAGTCACCGGTAACGCGAGCGGCTTGAGACCTGCGAAAACAACCCGTAGACCTCCCAAGACCGCTGCGGTTATGATCACCAAATGGGACAATGATCTTTCATATGCAGGAGTACTTAAAAAAAAAGCGCGCGAGGCTATTTCACTAAATGAATTAGACAATTCAAAAAATAGAAATAGACAAGTCAAAAATTAGGAAAGCGGCAAACGGGGGCATGATCATAGAGATCCTAGGCCCCAATGGATCTGATAGGGCCAATGCTCTCGCCGAAAAACTACGGAATGTTCTGCAAGATCAGGCAAAGGTAGCCAGACCCATAGTAAAGGGTGAAATTCGACTAGTCGGATTGGACGACTCTATCTCAGAAAACGAGGTCGCTTGCGTCGTAACCCAATACGGTGGATGCAAAGAGGAGGAAATCAAGGTAGGAACAATCCGCCCCATGAACAACGGTTTATTTACTGTCTGGGCGCAATGCCCGTTAAGTGCGGCAATCAAGACAGCTAACAGTAAGAAAGTTAGAATAGGATGGACAATAGCTAGGGTGGACCTGCTGGATGCCAGGCCAGTCCAATGCTTTAAGTGTTGGAGGTTTGGTCATGTTAGACTCACATGCACAGCTGAGGAGGACTACAGCAGATTGTGCTTTAAGTGCGGTGGGCCGGGTCATGCGGCCAGAGACTGCAACCTCCCGTCATCTTGCAAGATCTGCCTATCGGAGGGTAAAAACCCTAATCATAGAATAGGATCAAATCTCTGCACTGCGGAACATAGAACTGTCAAGAGTAGGGCAAGTTTTAGAACGGCCGGTCTAAACAGATTCGGAAGAACCGGCGAGGCACCAAATCCCTCTCAAGGGGCGACGCAAATGGACGTAGATGCGCATTGACATATTGCAAGCGAATGTCAATCGTAGCAGGCCCTCCCTAGACTTACTAGTCCATCAGGCTAGGGAGTCTGGGGTTGGCCTGCTGCTAGTTTCGGAACCGAACTACTAAATGGGGATATTCCCCGGACAAACTCTGATGTACTGATGCGCGTCGTTAATACCATGAACTGTATGCAGACGGGTTAATACCCTTCAACTGTAAATTTTCCGTAATCTTGCGAATTCTGTGTCTGGGGATTTTCTGGGGATGTCCCTAGATTGACCTCAAACAACTAGTTTTGAAATAAATACATATTAGAGCGTAAAATTTGATATAACGGCTTAAGGATCAAGATATTAAGTAATTAAGGTAGGATAAGTAAATAAATTAATAAATAAATATGGATAAAGGAATAAATAATCTAAACGTACTAGACCAAGGGAACTCGGAATCCCCAGATCTCGGCGAGAGGAGAGTTCTAGTCCCTGACTCTCTCCCGTCGTCATCATATTTAGGGCTAACTAAAGGAGAAGGGGAGGATACTGACATGCCTTATGGTAAACCTGCCAAAGCTGCTGGGACTTTGGAGATACCCCTAAACAAGTGTAATCCGGGGAATCGGGAGACTCTGTCTATCATTAGCGATACACCGGAGGATATCGCTGGAGTTTTGAGGACCTTGTTAGAGATGGACAACGAAAATACTTTTTCAACAGGAGGGATGCATCTGGCAATAGACACAATTCTTACATATGTAAATGATCTTTCAACAGTTATTAACAAGTTAAACTCGGCTAGGAAATATATTCTACTTAAAGTAAATAGACAGGATGAACAGATTAAGGATCTACAGGACAAAATAAACTATTTAAAGGAATACATATCAGAAGATGAACCTGTCGAGGATCACATAAGAACCAGAGAGATGTTTGCCCCTTTGACATCTCTAAAGTACAGGGACCATGTACAGAGTGGAAAAGCATTAATGAGTAGGGGGTTTGAAGACTCTGGAAGGTGGTCTCTGTCTCCACCCGCTCCTAATGTGGATAATATGACGACTTTGGCTGTACCACTGGACAATCCGGATGATTTGCTTTTGGATGGCTTTTTGACTTTGGAATGGGCGGGGCGAGCTCATAGGCGCAGTGAAGCCAGTCGTCCTAGGGGAAGGACACCCCGAACAACAAACCAAGGATCAAATAATATGGAAATGGAATTGGATATAGAAGAAAAGCTACTGCCGCAGGAGAGTCGGACCTCCAGTGACAGGCGAACGAGCCCTACGGTCCCTGAGGCTCGTTCGTCTTCATCAAGCGAAGGGCTGTCTCCACAGTTGCCGACGGGCGTGGAAGACAAAAATGCTACCGTCGAGACATTCGAAGATCCGCTGGAGATGACATTTGTGGATTGCTCTTCCCCCCCC
>NW_021851290.1:118218-119605 GCF_003651465.1 Formica exsecta | reverse complement strand
CCTCCCCCCCCCCCCCAAGGGAACTTGTTATACATCAACAAGAACTAAACAGAAGTTTTGGAAGAGGAAAAACTCCAGAACTTAAAAGTAAGAGCAAAAGGAAGGCTAAGACGTCTCCAGATATAATTACTCCCAGCGATGAGGAGAATAACGATTCGACTTGTAAGAAGGAAACAACTCATCTGAGGAAACTTCGATCAAGGAAGAAGAGAGCCTTATCCCCTAGCCCCAAATCGGAGGGGATAATTAGAGACTCATCCTCGGAGCGGATGTCTGCGGAAACCGAAAGGAGTTCCGGTTCGGAATCCAAAAGTGAGAAAAGGAAATCTCTAGATTCCCAAAAAACAAAGTCGGTAAAGACAAAAAAGGTAAGCAGGATTATTATATCCTCGGATGAAGAAGAAGGTAACAAGGACTTTGCCCCGCAAGATCTTAGGATAATGGGGGCCACTAATGTAGGAGCTCTTGGCTTGGATTGTCTAGATAGAGTTGAGAACATGAGAGCAAGAAGCAAAAATCTTCAAGGAGGTATCAGTGGAAAGATAAGGAAAGATCTAGAGAAAGCAAAAGACGTAATCAACACCCTAATTTTTAAATCTGAAGTCTCCGGAGATCCTGCTTATCTTAAAATTAAAAATAGAGAATTATCAGCGGAAATTGAAAGACTAAAACTGAAAGACATACTAAGAGAGAGGGAAGCTGAAGAAATGAGAACCATGATGGAGGAGCTCAAGAAGGAGGTCTCCGAATTTAGGGACAAGCTCGACGAAACAGAAGAGAATAGAAGAAAGGCAAGAGAATCTCTTCGTGTCACACAGTGGAAACTAAAAAAGGCACTTGGTAAGGAGGTAGAGGAGGATTCAGCAGCTGAACCTGGTAGAGGAGATATTAATCGCGATAATGAGAATACTAGGGATAAATTGAACTTACCTATGGGTGAGCGGGGATCCTCTCATATGGACACGAATCCCGAAGACTACCTGATGACGACGACGGCTGCAACCCCGAAGACAATTGGATCTGAAACAAAAGAAATAGAGGAAAATATTAGCAAACAAATCAAGGAACTAGTAAGAAAAAGGGCTGAACTAAGGAAGCGCAACAAACTAGAGAACAGTGGGACTGGTAGTGATACCAAAGTACACAAGGATACCCCACTGCCTCAACGCATCCCTAGATCTGGGGTTAAAATTAAGTCAAATATCCAGTTAATTCCCCCTAGATATGACAAGGAGGGCATAATTAAAGGGAGTTCAGGTAACCTAACTTTGGGTAACAATGAAGATTTGAGTGCCACTGCAGGACCATTACACCCTGTTGAGAAAGAGGAGTGGTCCAAAGTGGTAGGTAGAGTCAAAGCTAGGGGAAATTCTAGGGAAATTCAGCA
>NW_021851290.1:105277-117340 GCF_003651465.1 Formica exsecta | reverse complement strand
CAGCAGGATTTAGAACGTACTCCTGAACCCAGAAGAGGTACTAGAATTGCAGGTAATAATATTAAACCGACTGTGGAGAATAAAGATAAGAATAAAATCAGAATTAAAAGACCTCCCAAATCGGCGGCAATTCTGGTAACTAGTCAAAAAAAGTCTTACTTACGCAGAGGCTCTAAATAAGGCAAGACTAGGTGTGTCACTAGGGGATCTAAAAATCGATTCCACTAAAATTAGGAAAGCCGCCAATGGCGGAATGATTATCGAGGTTCATGGACCCGAAGGATCGGCTAAAGCGGATGTCCTAGCAGAAAAACTAAGGGACATATTTCAGGATCAAGCTAAGGTGGCGAGACCGACTGTCAAGGGAGAAATCCGGCTGATAGGGCTAGACGACTCGGTTACCATAGACGAGGTGCTTGATGTTATATCCAAAAACGGAGAGTGTAGGGTGGATGACATTAAGACCGGTCCCATCAGGCCCATGAAGAATGGATTGTTTACTATCTGGGCACAGTGCCTTTTAACGGCGGCAATCAAGATAACCGATAAAAAACGCATCAAGATTGGGTGGACTTTAGCTAGAGTGGATCTCTTAGAAGCTAGACCGGTACAATGTTTTAGGTGTTGGAAGTTTGGACACGTAAGATTGGCATGTACGTCTGAACTGGATTTTAGCAGGTTGTGCTTCAGGTGTGGAGAGCGTGGACATCTAGCCCGGGACTGTAGCTCCTCCCCCATATGTAAGCTTTGTGTAGGGGAAGGTAAGGACCCGAACCATAGACTGGGCTCCAATTTCTGTAAGGCGGATAACAAGATTAGCAGGCTTAGAACTAACTTTAACAGTACCAGAGGTTTTAGCTCTTATCCGGTGCAGGAAGGTCACATGATGAATATAGATGGCAATTAGATTCATACAGGCGAATATGAACAGAAATCCGGGTGCTACGGACTTACTCATGCACCAGGCTAGGGATCTTTCGGCTGGCGTATTGATGATCTCGGAACCCAGTTATATCCCTAGATCGGGAAACTGGTTTAAAAGCCCGGACGATGCTTCTGCCATTTTTATTGACAATCATCTGGTAAGACACAGATGCCAGCTGGCCTGTGCCGGTCCTGGTTTCGTGGCGGTATATTGTAGTCCATTTTTGTTTATCTCGGCGTACGTCTCCCCTAATCTAGGCCTAAAAGAATTTAACAATTACTTAAACGGATTGTCACGTCCACTACTGACCAGAGCGGACAAAATAATTATCTGCAGCGATTTCAACGCGAAGGCTGATTTATGGGGATCACCCATCACAGATGGTAGAGGCCGCCTTTTAATCGGATGGGCAGCAGAGAAGGAGCTTTGTGTTGGCAATAGAGGGGAGACTCCAACATGTGTACGGCCTCAGGGAAGCTCTATTGTGAATCTGACATGGATTTCCCCAGATTTACTCCGATTTATTAAAAACTGGAAGGTCCGGGAGGATGTCGAGTCTATGTCAGATCATAATTATATTACCTTTGATCTCTGTTCGGAACACATAGAAGCACCCTCAAATCGCTTATTACTCCGCGGCTGGAGCATTAAAAGTCTGGATGAAGACCTTTTCCAAGCTGTTCTTGCTTGGAGAGGCGAAGGCCCGGGCATAGAGATCCAACGTGATGTGGACAAATTCATTAAATGGATTGACAAGACTATGGAGGAGGCATGTGACGCAGGTATAAATAGGATTGGTCCACGAAAACCGAAAAAACAGGCATATTGGTGGCAGGACTCTGCCGCAGCTGTTCGTCGGGATTGCATATGCGCTAGGCGGCTTCTACAAAAAGCGAAAAAAAGGAGTCGTTCTCAAGAGATTATCAACAGGCTATCGGCGGATTATAAAATAAAGCGTAAAAATTTAAGAGTAGAAATAAACAGATTAAAGTCTATAGCATAGCAGGAACTGTTAAACTCTGTGGATGAAGATCCTTGGGGTCTTCCTTATAAGCTGGTTTTTGGCAAATTAAGGCTAGCGGCTCCCGGACTCACAGAGGTTCTGGATAGGGAAACTTTAGAGAAATTACTAAATTCTTTTTTCCCTAGGAACTTTGAGGTAGATACGGCACATGATTGGTCGACTTTTGTTTGAGCCGACGAATGGGATATTACGATTGCCAAAGTTGATAGGGTTATTAGGAAATCCATGCCGAATATTCCCCATATTGCCACGCTTTTAAGACGTCAAATTAAAATTCATACCGATCATAAAGCGTTAAAATTCATAACGGCCTGCGCGGATGATAGCGCGAGGATCGCCAGATGGATGGCATTCCTAAATAAGTTTGAATTAGAGATTTGCCATGTGCCAGGGGCACAAAATAAAATTGCAGACACGTTGTCGCGTAACAACGTTAAGAACGGGTACGCAAAGAAGGAAGGTAAAATTAAACATATCGCGGCAATTACACAGCCGAAAGATGAAATAGAAACCGCATCGTGGGTGGACATGCTCGGAAAAGCGCAGCGCGACGACGAAATTCTACGAGAAATAGTCGCGGAAGCGTCGAGCAAATTTTTATCGAGAGAGGGACTTATTCGCGTAGAAACACTGAAAGGAGAGAAAATCGTCGTACCGGAGGCTGTCAAATGGCAACTCACGAACAGGGTGCATGATTATCTACTGCATTTCGGAACGGATAAAGTCACCGAGTTTATGGAAAGATTTTTCGCGATTAGAAACCTAAAACGCGTAGTAAGGGACGTTGTAGCGTCCTGTAGCGTTTGCCAAGCGACAAAATATTTCACAAGACCGACGCGCGGAACGGAATACTACGTATTGCCGGAAAAACCCGGAGAAGTAATTTCGATCGATCTGTTCGGACCTTTGCCACAGACACCGCGCGGAAATAAATATATTTTGGTAACAATGGACCAATTTTCGAAACTAACGAAACTGTATCCGCTAAAAAATCAAAAGTTAGAATCGATAATCGACACATTGCAAACGGAACATTTTGGTAGGGTCGGTATTCCGAGAGAGATACTGTCCGATAACGGGGGACAGTTTATTACCGCGAGATGGCAGGAATTTGCGGCGAATATGGGTTTTTCTATTAGGAAGACGTCGCCGTACAACCCTCAGTCCAATCCAGTGGAGAGGGTGATGAGAGAGCTGGGACGCATCATACGCGTCTACGCACACGACCGTCAAACCGGATGGGACCGAATCGTGAAACGAGCTGAGAAAACTATCAACTCGACATCTCACCGCAGCACCGGATTCAGCCCCAACGAGCTTCATCCAGAACAAAACGAACGACTGTTCGTCGATCCGAGACTGAAGCCACTCGTCGAGGAAGGACGAAACGAAGCCGAGATATTAGCTGAAAAAATAAGAACTGCAACGACGATGTTGCAGAGGAGAGCCATGCAGCGAAAAATTCAAACTGATAAGCATGGTGAAGCAAAGAGGTACCAAGCGGGCGACAAAGTGTGGATTAAACTCCATCGTCGAAGTGACGCGAATCGCAGATTAACGCGAAAGATTTACTTAGTGTACGACGGACCATACGAGATATACAGCGAAGTACGCAGAAACGCTTATGTGGTAGGAGACTTGCAAGGAAACGCCTTGGGAACGTTCAACTCGAGACAATTGAAGCCACACAGAGAGACAACTCTAAACAATCGAGTCGAGGTAAACATGTTAAAAACCTCGAAGAATATTAAGAAAATTGAAATGGGAGAGATCCAAGATTTCATAACCGACATGCAAAAAGAGTCGGAGAATGAGAAGGAACGAACGAGCGAAGAGATACTTACCGGTGATAATCCAACGCTGGAGAACCTTGATGATCCAGAGCCAAGCGAAACCGGGAACGGAAGGAACCTGAAAAAAAGAAAAAGATCATTAATCAGCGAAAAGGGAAGAAGACACATCTCAAGATTGATTAATCTGATTTCTGGGGAGAAATCCATACCATCCTTCGCAGGAACAGCTGAAGGGCAAGAAGTGAGAATTCACTTCGACTACAGAGGCGAGTTCAACGTAATTTCAAGTACGTTGGTTGAAAGCATTGACACCAACGTACATAAATTAAACCGCCTCACGGAATCGAAAAATATTCCAGCTTACATGAAAAGAGAAAAGAAGGTGAGCTTTAAAGCTGTTAAAGTGAATATAGTCATTTCCCAAATAACAGCCAACGTGGAAGCAATGATCTTGGACGTGGATAAACCCTGCATACTATTGGGCAAATTCACGTGCCGAGAGATAGGCAGCAAAATTAAAGAAAGGGAGAAGCGAATGGAATCTCCATTAACCCGATGGAGCGAGCATCTATCGATGGAGTCCAGGAAGCGGAAGCTGCGAGAGAAAGAGGCTAAAGCACAACCCACAACCCTAAAAAAGAGGCGACACGAAGAAAGTGTTAGTGCGGTAGTGAATGTCGAGCCCCATATTCAAATAATCGAGCATTTTAAAAACAAAAGTGATAAAGATTCAGAAGTGCGCGAAACGATAACCGTGAAAGATACTAATAGTGCGAACGATATTGCGGAAAACGTTGCGAGAAACGTAGCGATAAAGAAAAAAGAAATTGTAACAAGCGATAGGCAAAGTGCGCGAAAGAGTGCGAAGGATGCCGAGAATGCGAGTGCGATATGCGACAAAACAAAAGGAAATGACATTCGACGAATAGAAATTAATAAGGACAATAAGTGCGAAACGATAAAAAGTGTGCGAGCGAATTTAGAAAATAAGAAAGATTATATGCGATATTTAAGCTTAAAAACTGTAAATAAAGAAAACCAATTAGAAGATAAGAACACTCGTGCGGAGAAAAATACTAATCCCTCGAGCGAGACATTTGCGATAGAATCTCGAGAAAAAATTGTAACTAACGGATTAGCAAATGATAAATGTAAAAATACAAGAGAACGTTTAAAATCTAAAGAAACGAATGATATAGAACCAAATGATTCTTCAAGGGATACAATAATAGTAAATTCGATTAATAATGAGAGAATAAATGAAAATTTTGATAATTTAGTCAAACTCAAATGTTTTAAAAAATTTGTTTAAGAATTTAAAAGGTTGGATAAATAAAATCAATGATTCGACTAGAGTAAATTTAGATGAAAGTTGTGGAAATTCATTATACAATTTGAAAAAATCATACGAAAATTTCAAACAATCAGCCACTGAAGAATTATCTGACAAATGGAAAGATAACAGCGGAAAACAGGCATTAGAAAGCGTAAGTTTAGGAGAATTTAAGTCTAAAGGACAAAATACTAGTGAGGAAAAACTTTCTAAAAAAGAGAAGAAGGAAAAAGAAACTTTAAATAATAATCTAGATTATAATAAAGATAAGGAAATTATAAATAAAGAAAATCCCGAAAAATCTCGAAACTGTAACGAAAATAGCGTTAAAATTAAAACGCGATCTAAATTAAGCGAAGACAATAATGTAAAATTTACTAAATTAAGCTATTTATGTAACAAGAACAAATTTTGCGATAAAGTTAGAATTCATGTAAAAAAGAAAAGAATTATAATAGTAGTAAGCTTAACGACAAGAAAGTAAACAATTTAGACAACAAATATGTCGAAGTTAAAGAAAATAAGTTAGATATAAGAAAATTACTAACGACTCAGGAAGATTTGGGAACAGCCAATCAGCTGGCTGGACAAGTTACTAGGGAGCGCGCGGACATAGAGAACGACCCTAAGACCATGATCCAAGATGGCCGACACAGTCGAGTGATCGAACGTACTGAGACAAGACGTAATAAAGCGAATTGGATAGTACGAGAAGAAATGGAGACAGAAAACGAAAAAAAGCAGAGAATCGAAGCCGAGGACGAGTTGGTATACGACTATTTAACGGATATCACTCTTGAAGCGGTACAAAAAGAATGAAGCGACAGGCTAACCATGCTCACGAGGTTATGCGAAAGGCAAGCGAAGGAGACGAGGCCAACGAGGAAGGAAGCCGAAGAGCTTCTCAGAGAGGAAAAGCAACGAACAGCAGACATAACTCAAGCCATCCTAGTCAAGTTGCAAAGCGAGAAAATGAATCGTACATTTTATAACGAAATCATTTTACCCGATAAAGCAGGTAATCCCGAGTATGAGGTTACCTCGATAATATCGGTTAAAAAGATAAAGGAAGAAATAACAACGTCAAAGATAATTAAAATCAACTTCACGATCGACGGAAACGAAATAACAAGATCAGTGAGGTACGGCGAGAAAAAGGACAGCGACACGTCAGATGACAAATCGGGGGAATACTCGATACACCCCGCGCAAGACGAAGACAAGGAGAACCAAAATGTCAACGTCCCAATAGAAGGTGACAAACCGAAAGTTATCGAAGATATCCAAATCAAACCTCCGGATAAAGAATCTTCCAAAAAAGAAAACCAAGACATACAGGTGGTAAAAGTACTAAAAACCATCGATAACCTACCTGCGAAAAAGGAGCTTCGCCGAGCTCTAAGTTCTCGGCAAAACCCCTTGGAGGGGGAATTGAGGCCGGAGGATAAACCCTCATCCTCGAAGACGGGCCAGGAAGCAGGGTCACCGATCCTGACGGTATCTAAAGGAAAGGTGACAAAGGTTCGTCCCGAGTTCCGAGATTCGGACTCGGACAGCGATTGGCAGCCGGTTCGAAGAAGAAAAGTGACGAGAAGATCAGCGAAGAAATAGAGACTTTCGCAAAACTGTAAATAAGACTTTTAAAAATACGTTTATTTTATGCATTTATGCAGCGCAACAAATTGTGATAAAGAAACAGTACAAAAGTGTAGTGAAAAGTTGCTACACTCGAAGTGCAGTACTTCTGCACCTTTTTTATTTTTTAGCATGTAGTATAGCAAAATGTAAATATTATATTTATTAGACACATAGTATAGATTTAGGCATAGTTTTAAGGAAAAAGCGATCCGAGCGATTTTTTCGGTTTTTACACCCGATGTGTAGCACGTAGCTACACATAGGGTATAGCTATACCCGAAGTATAGCACAGCATGCGCGCGCATCGAGGAGGCGTTCTCCGGAAGAGAGGGAAGCCGGAGAGCGGGAGTAGGAAGAGTGGGAAGGCGTACAAAAGGCAGTGCAGAGCACGATACGGGGCCTTTTTTCCCGATTAGGAAGCGTCTAGAAAAATACGTCTTCACGGGTTTTTTGTGTTTTAAAGAAGATAGTCGCGAATAGAACAACTCTCGTGCGGCGAGAGATTCGCGTCATTACTAATAAAGAAGGCAGTTTCATTTTATAACCGTAATATTGTACGGGAACTTTGATATACGCGACGTTATATTTTGAAATATATTTTATACATTTATGTATTCAAAATAAGAGTGAAAGTTATTAACTCACCTTGAAATCGCGAAATCCTTTCCTGTGTCCAAGTGTCGATCCAGCAGCGTACAGCGGGTAGTCCACACATCCATGGGCGTTGATCCGACGAATCCAGCGGCGACCTGAAACAAAAAATAAGAAGGGAATAATTAAGAAACAGATAATTTGTTCAACGGAATAACGTTGCACAAATAACGTCGTTCCGACGTATTCTTGAGGCGTCGAGAGAATTCCATACGACGGGTAGTCCACACATCCATGGGCGTTGATCCGACGGCGAATTCATTCAGCGGGTAGTCCACACATCCAAGGGCGTTGATCCAGTGAATCCAGCGGCGCCCTGAAACATAAAAGGAGAAGGGAATTAAGGATAATTCCTCAACATCCAAGCGGAGAAGCAGTGGCGTACAAACCAGCGTGATCCTGACGCTGCGCAACCTGTCCGACGGCAGACCTGGCGGGACGTCGTCCAAGGGCATCCCTTGTTCGTTGGAGGTAAAACGAACTGGCGACCGTTTAAATAAGGTAGAAAAACCTGCATTTATCGTAATTTTCTCTATCTCGTGTGTTTAGTCCGGTCACAACCTAACCTGGATCGGTCCCCGTTGAGGAGATACGCGGGGGTGCCTGGGAAAGCAAGGAGGACAACACAGGGCGTAGTCCAAGAGAACGCGGAAGCAGTCTGTGCAGGAAGGACGACCTGAGAGGCGTTTTGGAGCATCGATGGAGGGCCGTCTGAGCAGTAGAAATTAAGAATAGAATTAAGATGCGCGCATTATTAGAAATAGGATATTAAAATTATTATTAAGCATTTAAAAAACGTATTAAAAGCCGGAAAACGGTAGATTGATTTGAGTTAATATTAATAGCGCGTTAGAAACCGCACAGCGGTAGATTGATTTGAGTTATTTTATTTAAAGCGTTTATTTTGAGAGAATTATTTTGTTCGTGAAGATTTAGTTTGTACATATACTCTAGTCGAGAACGGATACCTGAAATAATTAAAAAAGTTAATAAGTTCAATTTATACGCGCTAATGAGGCGACAGATTAATTAGAGTACTTAGTATAAGGAATTATAACTAGATTAAGGTGTATACACATGTTCCGATTTTATTAGTATTTGTTTACGCAGAGTTACCTGTAAATACTTACCTGTAGCGGCATCGGAGTCCAAGGATACCTGTAAAAAGAGAAAGAATTAGTTGCATACATGTGAGACACCCGGTGCGTAGAAAGCATGGCGCGCGAAGCGGCGCGACGAGCGGCGCGAACACCGGTGCGCAACCAAAATGCGCATGTGCAAGAGTAGGGAACGAAGGGATGTGCAAGATCCGGCAGCGAGACTCTTGGTCAGTCGACGCGAGGCGATAGTTGAGAGAACACGTTATTCCGTTGTACGTTTAAGACCCGCGAACGGCGCGTGATCCGTTGTAGTTCGGTTTCCTGGATTCTGGCAAAATTCGGGAGACTAAAGTCGATAGTTCAAAAAGTTGATTGCGAATAATAATTCGAGTCACGGTTTTCAATAATAATTGTTATTTCGGCTCAATTGCGGGGCACCATTTCGTGATTTATTCACAAGTCTTATATTCAATAAACATATTCATTTTCAAGCTTCAATTCAGTGGTCTTATTTCGATCTTCGGGAACCCGGGGTGCATTCTTTCACAGGATCTTCAGGCTTCGCAGCGCTCGGCATCCCAGATTAGAAAAGATCGTATTCGAGGTGATTGTTCCGGCGAGAGGTGGTCAAAACCAAGGAGTTTCGAGATTCCCGGCCACCCAGTTCCTATATCGCTTGATTGAAGTCCAATCCTTGCTGTTTAGAGGGTAAAAACAGCTGGCGACCGTATAATGGACAGAGAATCCACATATTTCAATGGTATGAGTAAGTAATAAATCGGCTTGGCCGGTCACAACCTAACCTAACCTAGGGGTCCGTGGGGCGCGACTTGCTGCCGCGCCACCACGGCCGGAGGTCGTGGGGGGTCGGCGGGTCCTTCCGATAAACGGCTCTCCCCGCCTTTCCCCTCCGTCTCCACCGGCCACCCCATCTTGGGCGCCTTCTCCCCGGCGTCCGCCGGTGAGGCGTTCACGCTCTCTTTCGGCCTCCTCCTTCTGGAGCATAACCGCTTCACAGAAGGAGGAGACGGCCCTCCAGGATTCCTCGCTCTCGAGCATCGTCCTTACGATGCCCGAGAGCGAGAAATCAATATCCCCCCCCCCCAATATATCAACGAGGGCACGGCACTCGTTTGCCCACGCTGGGCACACCTCTAGCGTGTGCTGCGCCGTGTCCTCGTCCCCCCCGTGCAGTGATGTCAGCGCGTGCCGTCCTCCTTCACGATGCGACACAGGTATGAGTCGAAACACCCATGGCCCGTAAACACCTGTGTCGCACGGTACGACATCTCGCCACCCGCCCGATTGACCCACTTGATCAAATGGGGGTGGATGGCCTCGACGACGCGCCTCACCGATGTGTCTCGGGGGTTGGAGAGGTGTTCGTCCCACCTCTCCAGAGCGCGCCGTCTAGCTTGAAGCCTCACGGCGGCCTTGACCCTTGGAGTCAAAACCATGCCTAGCCCGCCGAGCTCACGCGTACGCGCATATATGTGCGCGTACATATTTGCGTAGAGCTCGACGGGCGCAATCCCTGCCAATTAAGAGGTCGCCGTGTGCGACACCGTCCTGTAACCTCGGACTACCCTGATGGCCACCCTTCTAAAAACGCGGTGCAGCAACATGCTGCCCCGCTTACTGGCCACCAGGGCGTCCGCCCACACCGGTGACCCATAAAGGGCCACCGCCTGGACGGTGTTCGCATAGAGGCGGCGCACCCAGCCATCCGGACTCCCAAGATTGGGCAAGAGTCGGCTGAGGCTAAGTGCCACCGACTCTGCCCTGGGGGCCAGAAGCTCAAAGTGCCCGCCAAAGCTCCAAGCCGCGTCCAGGTAGAGACCAAGGTACTTCAACCTGTCTCCCACCCGGACGGAGATGTCACCCACCGCGACATGGGCGTCAGCGGGGGGAGCCCCATGCTCCCCCTTGTGCATGAATAGCGCCTCGGTTTTGTGAGGCGCTACTTGCAGGCCCATGCCGCGGATCGCGCGGACAGCGCACGCTACCCCCACGTTGGCAGCCGAAACTGCTTCCCCCCAGCTCTCTCCCCCGGCCAACAGCAAGATGTCGTCCGCGTAACAGACGACGCTGCAGCCGGGGGGAGGGCAATACCCAACACCCTACTATACGCGAGGTTCCACAGAGTGGGGCCCAACACGGACCCCTGTGGAACCCCACAGTATACGCCTTTTCTGCTTAGGAGTACCCGATAATCGGGGTACTCCAGCCACCTGTCCCGGAAATAACTCCGTAGGACCTCCACCATGTAGGGGGGAAGGCCGAAGGTGTTCGCGGCCTCCCCCACCATACTCCAGGGCAGGGTGTTGAATGCATTGCGTATGTCCAATGACACCGCAAGCACCACCCTGCCCTTCTCCATAATGGACTCCGCGAGGGACCGGACGCGTAAAATCGCGTCGACGGTCGATCGGCCCCCGCGGAATCCATACTGGTCACGGTGGAGGTCCATCTCATCTCGGGACAGGTGTTGGACGAAGCGGTTCGCCAACACTCTCTCCAAGAGTTTTCCCGCCTCGTCCAACAGGCAAATAGGCCTGTATGCAGAAGGGGCGTTGCTGGGCTTGCCCCCCTTTGGGATGAGGACCAATCTGGCCCTCACCCATGCTGGGAGAAATATGCCCTCCCTGAGACAACTATTAAAAAGTCGCCTCAAGCGCCCGGACAGTTGGGCCAAAGCCCAAATTCATCTTGTATGATGATTGGGAATGTCGCCGGCTTAGTCTTGCCGTAAAAAAAAGACCGCCTCTGTTTTGCCAGCTGCTACAGTTAGCCCTAGTCTACGTATTCGGTTTACTACCAACGCTGTTTGCAAATTAACTCTCCTCGTTGCAGTTAGAACCGTGTCCGCTGAAGCTAATACAAGGGTATCATCTGCGTAACAGATTATCTGACATCCCTCCTCCACGCCTTCCTGAAGAACACTATCGAAACTAAGGTTCCATAATAGGGGCCCTAAGATCGAGCCTTGAGGAACTCCAGATGTTACAACTCTAGTTCTCGTGGACTTATTTCCCATCATGAACTCAATGCTCCTTTGATGTAAATAATCATCAAGTATCCGTCGCAGGTATTCCGGGATACCCTTGCGTTCCAAAGCGGTTCTAATAACTCCCCAGGGGAGGGAGTTGAATGCGTTCGTGATGTCCAAACTCACGGCAATTGTAACTCCCCCCTCCCCTGTGGCAGTCTCAATCTCTCTTTTAACACGATACAGGGCATCAGATGTAGATCGCCCCTCACAAAAACCATATTGGTTTTCCGATAGTGTCGCTTCTTGATGGGTGTTCATCCAATCTTTAAGTCTATCTGCTATGATCCTTTCCAAAGCTTTGCCTAACTCATTAAGAAGGCAAATAGGCCTCACCTTAGGAAGATCATCCACAGAGGTTTGTGCAGCTTTTGGAATAAGCACTAGGATGGCTCTCTTCCATTCCCGAGGGAATATTCCTTCCTTAAAACAAGCTTGAAAGCACTCCGTAACCTTGTCCATCATCTCCTCTGGTATATTCTTCTACGCCTTACTCACGATACCATCAACACCAGGTGCCACGTTTCCTGCTGCTTTCTTCTTAACAGCC
>NW_021851290.1:96903-105117 GCF_003651465.1 Formica exsecta | reverse complement strand
TGCTGATTTCTTCTTAACAGCCTTCAATACCTCGCTGGGAATAACCGACCACTCATCACGCCACTCCGTATGACTACTCCATTCTTGCCATATAGATCCCGGATCATGGGTTAGCCCAATCGGGAATAAGGATGTTAATAATCTATTTAATTTCTCCTGTTCCAGCGTCTCAGTTATGCTGGGGGTTGCTCCTCTTAATCGTCGCAATACAATTCTGTATGGTAATCCCCAAGGATCCGATTCTATGACCTCTATCAATTCCTGCCAGGCTTTAGCCTTTGCTTTGCCTATCTCGTACCGCAGATTACGTTGCGCCATCCGATATGTTCTCTCAAACTGAGCGATGTTGTCTGAGGCCTCCCTTCTTCTACGCCGACTTCTCTTCCAAGCTTTAAATGTTCTAATTGCTTCCGCTCTCAATCCTGCTATCGTATCACTCCACCAATATGCTTTATTTTTCCTGGGGGGTTTGCCAGATCTTTTAGCAGCTACATCACATGCATGCGACATCGTATCTCTGATCCATTTTTCAAGACGCTCTGACGATGTTAATATTTCCTCCGCCTCCGCTACATTGTCGTTCCAAGTGGCACAGCTCCACGATAATGAGGTCTGGAATTTCTCCCAATCAACCTTCTTCCAATTCCACCTCGGATACTTTAATTTCACTTTACACTGCTGTTGTACTGATCTGGCTCCAACATTAAAAGAGATATACGCATGATCGAAGAGCGTAAATATCTCACTAAGGACCTGCCACTCGTGCACAAACTCTACTATGCTAGGTGTTGCCCAAGATAGATCAATAATCGAATTGCCCTGTGGTCTAATACAAGTAGGTTCCGCGCCACTGTTCAATAAACGAAGGTCGTTTTCAGCCGACCAATCTTCTACCAGAGAGCCGCGTCTATCCGTTCTATTAGCCTCCCACATCGTTGACTTAAAGTTAAAATCTCCGCAAACAATTAATTTACTATTTATTTGCCTAACCGCTTCTCCTAATTTGTCTAGAAAGGTTAAAAACTCAGCATGATCAGCGTTCCGCGAAATATAGCACGAACATAAATAAAACTCGCCGAATTTAGCTATAACGTAATTATTTCCTCTCAGTACTAAGGAGACAACACTGGAAATTAATGCCGGCCTCCAATATATAACAGCTAGTTTATCTATAGTACAGAACCTACTGCCATTGTCTGGAATATATGCAGGTTCAGATATTGCAGCAATTCCTGCTTCCAGCTCCATCATTTGGTGTAAAAGTAAGTCACACGCTCTCGGACTACGGTTGAGGTTACATTGTATTACTCTAATTATTATCTACATCCATGATATCAGCCCTCCGACCTGATTCCGCATTTATTATAGGAAGCTTCTTATCTGCAGGATTTACTTTGTCTGCTGCACACAAACCAGAACCCATGCGATGATTAGCCTCTTTACCTATCTCCACACACAGTACACATCTCAGAGGTGCCACACAAGCCTTGGCAGGGTGCCCTTCTATTCCGCATCTGTAGTAGGTCTTAGTGTAGTCTGCATTTGACTTGCAGTTATTACGCAAATGACCTTGCTGCCAACATTTGAAGCATCTGGCTGCTCTTGCCTTCAATAGCTCTATTCTGGCGATAGTCCAGCCAATTTTGAGCTTACCTAACTCCGCTACCTTAATTGCAGCTGCCAATGGACACTGCAGCCAAACAGTACATAAACCATTGTTCAGTGTCCTAATCTGACCAACCTTGACCTCTCTCTGAAATTACATGTACCTGCTTCCGCTACGACTTCTGCCACCTCGGCAGCGGAGATAGAGTCGTCAAATCCGGACAGTCTCAAATCTCCCTTCACCACCGGTCTCGTAACAGTTGCCTGTTCTTCGAATACACCAGCGAGCTTTTCTCTAAGTATGTCTGCTTTGCTACCACCTTCAGCGCCGGGTATTTCCACCAGGACACTACCATTAGCCGCATATCTGATTTTCGATTCTTTTATTCCAAGATCAGAGAGATTGACACCATTCCTCGCTTTTCGGATAGCCTCTGCGTACGAGAGCGTCTCCGTATTGACCTTAATCGAAACTGCAGCTGATCTCGGAGGTTGACGTTCTCTTAGAGCTTTCCTGTTATTGTTCAACTTACTTGTACTCCTACCTGCTCCTGCTTTTTGGGTAGGTTGTGAACGTGTCTGTGTTTGCGACTCCAACGCCTGTGATCTACTAGCAGATCCAGATTGATCTCTCCTTTGGGACTTTACTCTAACTCTCCTACGTTTAGAACGCGCTTGCGTCCATGCATCTGATCCCGGTATGTTGGATGGATCTTCTCTTGCAGCCGAAGGCGGGACTAGCTGAACGTTTTCAACAATACGCGGTTTGTTACTCGAACTAATTTGCTTGGAGGAGGTTGCTTCTTGGAGTGCAGTTCTCCTATTCTCTCTTCTCTGTAGCTGCAGTGAACTAATCTGCTTGGATAACTCGTCATCTAATTCCTTCTTCGTAAGAGGCATGCTACTAGAGGGAGTCGGGACAGGGACTGATATTCCTCCCACTGAGGGCCTCATCACTACACCATCCTCCACCAGAGGTCTACTTATACTCCTTCTCTCCACACTCATTCGATCAATCCTGTTCGGTGTTCGATCCCTCGAACCTGAAGGCAGAGGTGATACAGCCTTATCTGCTGTCAACCTGTACATGGTATCTCCTTGCATCTTGATTTGCATCTTCAAGTTCTCAACCACCTTCTGTAAATCACCAAGATCTCTTCTCAATTGTTCAGTTTCTCGCTTTGAGATCTTCAATTCTGCTGCGAGTTCTGCATTCCTACGCCTGAGGTATCCAGGATCGCCGACGTCCTCGATCTTTTCTGTCATAACGCGGACCTCTTTCAAGGTTGTTACTCTCTTCTTCATCTGGCTTTGCAAACCTCCTTGAAGATTTCCACTGCCTATGCGAATAACCTCAATGTCGTCGAGCCACTCTAGTGCAGACGCACCCAATTGGCTAGCCGGTGTGATGGCAAGCTCTTCTAGGTTGGTGGGAATCTCGCGTAGCTGCGACTCTATAGTGGGTCCCGCTCGCTTGCCCTTCTTGGTTTTCTTCTTATGCGACCTGGCTTCTCTTCTACCTTCATCTGTCTCTGAGGCCGTCAGCAAGCCAGATAGATCATCCGAATCTTTAGGAAGCGGCGTAGCACTTGCTCCCGTTGGATGAGCTGTCTTCCCGGACTCGTGTTGGCCTGTAATGTTCTGATCTATTACGCCTCGAGTGTTCTGTCGTGTTTTATCCACTACTCGAACTTTATGGGATCGAAGCCTATCCATTACTTGGCCTTCTCCTTCACTCAGATCTACATCCAACTTCCTTTTGCCACGAGGAGCTATCATGCTCGAACAGGACGTGGAAGCGACCGAACAGGCATCGTCTTGTATCTCACAACTAATCTGAGACTGCTGATCACCCTGAGTCTCTTGCGACAGCATCTCCACTTCGACCAACTGTGCGGGGTCTTCAATTACCTCTTCAGACCACGGCTCCGTCTGAGCCCTATCAAACGGGACAACTCTAACTTCTAGAGTTGGTAGTGTAACGCCTCCTGTTTCTATGTCAGGGGTCCTTACATCATCCGTCATCACGCCGGATGTAAAATATGGCGTTTTCTCATCTACACCTGCACTAGATGTTAAACTTTGTGGAGGATCATCCACCCCTGCGCTAGATGTAAAATATAGCGCAGTATCATCCACCCCTGTGCTGGATGTCAAACATAGCGCAGTATCATCCACCACTGCCCTGGATGTTAAATATGGCGCAGTGCTATCGTTACTACTGCCTCCTACTTCTGTCCTTCCTCCCGGATTCCTACTTTCTCCCGTCCTTTCGTCCTGTTTCCTCACGTCCTTCTCTCTCCCCTCCAACAATCTCTTCCCCAACAACCTCTTCACTCTCCTCCACCTTTGGCTTATCAAGCAATTTATTTGGTTTATTTGTTTGGTTTGGTTCATTTACTTGCATGTTGTTCCCACGAAAAGTGTCGGAAAAATAGGTCCGTCTACGCAGAGCCGCATGCGTAGATAAGGCCCTCCCGGATAATACTCCGGGGTTCAGGCCGAGTCCCCGGAGGCACCGTTCGCGACTGAGCTATTTAACCTCGCCTCAGCCATGCAACCCTCACCACGGTTGCACACAGCTTGATTTGCGAGGAGTGCATTTGATTCAAGGGACACTACCCTCTAGGCATACTTTATGGTTCCTACTTCCCAGGCCCAACGCCGGTATGATCCTCCGGCGTTGCCCTGGGAGATCATCGGAAGCCGTGCCCGTATGCCAGGGGGCTCACCCTACCCACACAGAAAATAAATAAAACCCACCCAACCCTTAACCCCATACCCCATAAAACCTCCCCGAAATAGGGTTTTTTAACGAGGTTATCTCCTCGGCCGATGCGACAGCGCAAACACTGCCGCTAACGGTGTCGACACATCGGGTTTGGTTCGGAGTTTTCCTTCTCCTAGGCTGGCTCTTAGCACCCTTCCACCTTCTACATACTGTAGAAGGCTTCAGGGCGAGCCCTCTCACCACGACAAGGTGGCCAGCCATCGAGAGGGCCGACGGCAGACCTGACGGGTTGTCGTCCAAGGGCATACCTTGTTCGTTGGAGGTAAAACGAACTGGCGACCGTTTAAATAAGGTAGGAAAACCTGCATTCATTGTGAATTTCTCCATCTCGTGTATTTAGTCCGGTCACAACCTAACCCTAAAATCTGACATTGCCTTGCCTTGTTAAAAAAAAAATTATATAATTATAGCCTAAATTTATTTTTGGTATTCGTGTTTCACAAATTTCAAGCTATTCAACACATTGAATCACGTGTAATATTATAATAACATGTTGCAATGCGAGATATATATTCATAAGTTTTATGAACATTATCAGAGAGAAATCACTGACATTATTATATTTTTGATTATATAGTTGTGAAGTAAAACTTGTAAATTCCAACTATATAATCAAAAATATAATAATGTCAGTGATTTCTCTCTGGTAATGTTCATCAAACTTATGAATATATATCTCGCATTGCAACATGCTATTATAATATTACACGTATGCAAAAAAAGCCAAAGTATTCATATATAGTATTTATTTTTTATTCTCAAAGTGGATCTTACTGCAACAAAATTTTGATCGTTTTCATTTATTATTCTGTTCATCAGTATACATACATAGTATGTATACTTTGGCTTTCTTTATACGTATTACTATATTACATTATAACTTTTGTCTGAAACATTTTTTGATATCTCACTTCGTTTCCAAAAATTATGCCCGCGTCACTATAAATGCTGCACCCTGTATATGCGAAGAAAGCCAAAGTATACATACGTGTTATTTATTATTCTCAAAGTGAATCTTATTGCAACAAAATATTAATCGCTTTAATTTATTAATCCTAAAACTTTATTATTGTGATTTACTTATTATTATTAAGAAATTTATTATTATTAGATATTCTACATGAATAAAAAATTATATTATATTATTAAATATTATATGCTAAAAACGCATATATATTTTTTGCAGAAAAAATATAGATTTTTACAAAAAGCGATGAGATCATCTAAAAAAACCTCACAAAGGTAAAAAAAAATACGCCAAGTATATAAAAAAATCCCAACTTGTACGCAAAAAATGTTTATTATTTATCCCTATAAAATAACTTTTAAAAACATTTTTCGTTGAAGGTTAGAAGGAAGAAAAAAAGAGAGAAGATGGATAGAAGGAGAAAGGCTGAGAGGAAGAGGAAAGACGAGAGGTCGATAAGAAAGAGGAAAGTTAGATAAGATAGGGCGGAAAGAAACGAGGAAAATTGAATAAGAAAATCCGAAAGGTGGCGCCAAATGTAGGTAAATAACTAGGATCGAGCTCATAGGGAGTTAGTGGATATCGATACGGAAACGGGCAGTAGGAATAGAATATAGCAGGTGAAAAGAAGGAAGAATAAAGGTATCATAGAAGCAAAAGAGGTGAAAAGGGACTGGCAGAAGGCGGAAGGACAACAGTGGAAAGGAAAAGAAGAGAAGGGGAGAGAAACAAGGAAAAGGGTAGAAGGAAGTAAATGGTGGAAGAGGAAAGTGAGGTTAAATGATAAGAAAACAAGTGAGAAGAACGGAAGAAGACAGGAAGGAAAGAGAAGGAAAGAGATAAAGGTAGAAGGGAGAGTGAGAGGGAAGAAAGAAAGGGAGAGAAGTAAGAAGGCGGGGAAAAGAAAACGGGAGGAAAGAAAAATAGATGGAGGACATGGAAAAGTGGTTGAAGGAGCTGGTGGTGGAGGTAAGGGGAATAAGGAAGGAGCTAAAATTATGGAGAGAAGAGAGAGCGAGAAGAAAGAGAAAAAAGGAGGAGGAAACAACGGTGTCGCAAGAAGAGGAAAGTGAAGAGGAGGAAGAAAAAGAGAGAAAGGAGGCGAGGGATCAAGGAAGAAAAGAGAAGAGGGGGTTAGGGGGAGCAAGGGGAGCAGTGAAAGAGGAAATTGTAGTAAAAAAGGAGGAATGGAGAGAGGAAGCAGAAGAGACAGGCAGTGAAAAAGAAAGAGAGATAAGAAAAGAAAGGGAAAAGGAAGGTTTAGGTTTAGGTGCAAGAGAAGCGGGGGAGAGAGAAGAGGAAGGAAGGAGTAGGGTAGGAGGAGAGAGAGAAGAGAGAGGAAAAAAGGAGAAGAAGGCGAGCAGATCGGGAAAAGGAAAGGAAAAAGGAGAGAGTAGGAGAAGAGGGAGAGAGAGGAGGGAAAGGATAGAGGAGAGCACGGAAGAGAGCACAGGAGGAGAAAGAATTGGAAGAGAGAAGAAGGAGATAAGAAGAAGGAAGGAGGACGGGGAGAAGGAGAAAGCTAGGAGGAGAAGAGAGGAGGAGAAAGAAGAAGAGAAGAATGGAGGGTTTTTGTTTGCACATCTCTAGAAAAAAAGTTATTTAAAAAAATAATTTTGGGGGGCAATCTTCACATTTAAAACAATTCAAATTTGGCGAAAATCTTTTCGTAATAGGCTTAAGAGGATGCCGGATTACCGACAGAACGCGAATATTAGTAGACTTGCAGAATCTTTTTAAAAAGGTATTGTTAGTGGAAATGGATAAAGAAAAGGACAAGGACGAGATATTGGAGAAAGGGAGTGAGATAAGGAGATTGTGGAAGATAGGCGTGGACGAGGACTTAACGATGGAGGAGAGAAGAATGAGATGGAGGATGGTAGAAAAAGCGAAGAAGGAAAGAGGGTACGGAAGAAGCGTGGTGGTAGGAAACAGAAGGATCTGGATAGATGGGAGAGAATGGATATGGGACGAGAGGAAGGAGAGATGGAGGATGAAGAGAGAGGAATAAGAGAGAGGAAACGGAGAGGAAAAGAGGGACGGAAAGGAGAGAAGAGAGAGAAGAAAGAAGATAGGGGGAAAGAAGGGAAGGTGGGGAAAGGGGTAGTGGGAGGAAGATGGGGGGACGAGAAAGGGGAGGGAGGAAAGTGTGTAAGGTCGCAAAGGGCCAAGTCGGGTAAAGGGTGGAAAAATAGAGGAGTTTGTAAGAAAGTGTAAAGGTTTGGGTACGTTCCGGTCAAAAACGCCTTCAAATCTCAAGGGGAAGAATAAACCATACATACATAGTTAAAACAATCCGCACTCGAGAGATGGGTAGGGTTGGCCCCCCAATATTAGAAAAAATTAAGTTTTTTTATACGGTTTGATTATACATTGTTTGCACATGATTGCACATTTTTTATTTTTGTTTGCACACCTCTAGTAAAAATGTTATCCAAAAAAAATTTTTGGGGGGGCCAACTTCACATTAGCCCCCCAACAAAAATGATTTTCAATAGACCTAATCGATAGATTTTCGTTTGCACATTTCAAAACAATTTGAATTTTTGTTAGCACACCTCTAGAAAAAAAGTTATTTAAAAAAATAACTTTGGGGGGCTATCTTCACATTTAAAACAATTCAAATTTGGCGAAAATCTTTTTGTAATAAGCTTAATTCGTAGATTTTCGTTTGCACATTTCAAATTAATTTGAATTTTTGTTTGCACATCTCTAGAAAAAAAGTTATTCACAAAAAACTTTTGAAGAAACCAACCTTACGTTAGCCTCCCAAATTTTATAAAAAAAATTCAAATTGATTTGAAATGTGCAAACGAAAATCTACGAATTAAGCTTATTACGAAAGGATTTT
>NW_021851290.1:92673-95808 GCF_003651465.1 Formica exsecta | reverse complement strand
TAAAAGAGTGTTAATCATTTACGTCGCGGTACGCGAGTGCCGTTTGTGTCGCGCGTGTTTGAGTATTATCGAAGTCGACGCGCGGACGCAACAATATATAGAATTCTTTCAATAAAAATGTTTTGAACATGTTGATTTCATAATATAAATTATAATTGCTCTGTTCGGAAATCGATCTCGACGAGATCGCCCGAAACTTTAGAAACGCTCAGAGATGAGCGAGAAGCGGTGTGTAAGGCGAATCCGTAGATCCGCTGGAGGATAAGGAGATGTTTAGAAAAGACTCGAGTGCAGATGGGTGAAGTTGGCCCCCCAATATTAGAAAAAATTAAGTTTTTTTATACGATTCGATTGCACATTGTTTGCACATGATTGCACATTTTTTATATTTGTTTGCACACCTCTAGTAAAAAAGTTATCAAAAAAAAAAATTTTGGGGGGGCCAACTTCACATTAGCCCCCCAATTTTTACAAAAATGATTTTCAATAGACCTAATCAATAGATTTTCGTTTGCACATTTTAAAACAATTTGAATTTTCGTTTGCACATCTCTAGAAAAAGAGTTATTCGCAAAAAACTTTTGAAGGAGCCAACCTTACGTTAGCCTCCCAAATTTTATAAAAATGGTTTTTAATAAGCTTAATTCGTAGATTTTCGTTTGCACATTTCAAATTAATTTGAATGTTTGTTTGCACATCTTTAGAAAAAAAGTTATTTAAAAAAATAACTTTGGGGGGCTATCTTCACATTTAAAACAATTCAAATTTGGCGAAAATTCTTTCGTAATAAGCTTAATTCGTAGATTTTCGTTTGCACATTTCAAATTAATTTGAATGTTTGTTTGCACATCTTTAGAAAAAAAGTTATTTAAAAAAATAACTTTGGGGGGCTATCTTCACATTTAAAACAATTCAAATTTGGCGAAAATTCTTTCGTAATAAGCTTAATTCGTAGATTTTCGTTTGCACATTTCAAATTAATTTGAATTTTTGTTAGCACACCTCTAGAAAAAAAGTTATTTAAAAAAATAACTTTGGGGGGCTATCTTCACATTTAAAACAATTCAAATTTGGCGAAAATCCTTTCGTAATAAGCTTAATTCGTAGATTTTCGTTTGCACATTTCAAATTAATTTGAATTTTTGTTGGCACATCTCTAGAAAAAAAGTTATTTAAAAAAATAACTTTAGGGGGCTATCTTCACATTTAAAACAATTCAAATTTGGCGAAAATCTTTTCGTAAGCTTAATTCTTCGTAGATTTTCGTTTGCAAAACAATTCAAATTTGGCGAAAATCTTTTCGTAATAAGCTTAATTCGTAGATTTTCTTTTGCACATTTCAAATCAATTTGAATTTTCGTTTGCACATCTCTAGAAAAAAAGTTATTTAAAAAAAAAACTTTTGAAGGAGCCAACCTTACGTTAGCCTCCCAAAATTTATAAAAATGGTTTTCAATCAACCTAATTAATAGATTTTCGTTTGCACATTTCAAATCAATTTGAATTTTCGTTTGCACATCTCTAGAAAAAAAGTTATTTAAAAAAATAACTTTGGGGGGCTATCTTCACATTTAAAACAATTCAAATTTGGCAAAAATTCTTTCGTAATAAGCTTAATTCGTAGATTTTCGTTTGCACATATCAAATCAATTTGAATTTTCATTTGTACATCTCTAGAAAAAAAGTTATTTAAAAAAATAACTTTGGGGGGCTATCTTCACATTTAAAACAATTCAAATTTGGCAAAAATTCTTTCGTAATAAGCTTAATTCGTAGATTTTCGTTTGCAAATTTCAAATTAATTTGAATTTTTGTTTGCACATCTCTAGGAGAAACCCAGACAGCACAAACCTCAGAAAGATATCTTCAAGAATTCTTTTTTAAGACGACTCTTAGAGCTGCGAATAAGATTTCTTACAGACGTCAATTTAAAGAAGTCTGAGATAAGAACTCTTTAAGTTATCTTGTGTAAGAAATCAATTTCTGGACGTCTAAAAGAAGTCTTTTTTCTGTCATCAAAAAGACTTCTTAATTCAGACTACAATATGTTATCTCAGTTATGACAAGTTTTAGATTTACTTCACGCATGCGCATCATAACGATTTAGTGTAATCTAACCTACAATTAAAATTTAATTACAAGAGTACAAGTTGACAACTATTATCCTAATTTATTTAATCAATAATTGATAAGTAATTAATAACTATTTATTGATATAAAAAGTATTGTGAAGATTCATTACATTATTATTAATTTTAAATAAGAGAAGTTATCTTTACCCATCATTGGGTTATGTTAATCCAATGTTATAGGGTTAGCGTAACTTCAGTGTAGTATTTGAAGGCTAAATGAGTGAAATATTATAATATATAAGGTATTATATTTGATTAATTATTACATATATCACAAATGTTAATAAACACACACACACACACTGTTATTTTTTTATAATCTTCAAAACATATATTCATTAAATTTTACAGGTAAACTGTATTTTTATACAAAAAATGTCCAAAAGAAAATCATTTAACAACTTGTCCAAGAGTCAAAAAAATAGAAGAATAAAAAAAGGGTATGACTCATTATTGGAGATGCCTGGTGGTCCAAGTTGTGACGCTGAAAAAATAACTGTGAAGAAGGTGATAAAATCAGAAACTGATGGGGAATATGCGGATAATGTGAAATCATTAAATAATTTACAAGCCACTCCAATAAGTGAAAATTATTGTCATGTAGTCAGCTCAGTGGAATCAGATGTTAATGAAGAAACTTCAACAGAAAATAATACTTCAACAGATAATGAATTGTATGACATTCCAGAAAGTGAGAAAACAGTTGACTGGAAAGAACAGATGGCACAATGGATTTGCCATAATAATGTAACTCATACAGCAGCAAGAGCTTTATTAAAGATTCTTCGTAATAATGTTCAATCAGTTCAGCAGTTAAGAGAACTTCCAAAAGATCCACAAACTTTACTCAATACACCTAGGAGTACTGTGATTCGTTCCGTTCCACCTGGAGAATATTTCCATTATGGCTTACAAAAAGGATTAATTGATCAACTAAAAACAGTTGGCGTCAATAAAATCTCTGAAAATATCCAAATAAACGTACATATTGATGGATTACCAA
>NW_021851290.1:90704-92579 GCF_003651465.1 Formica exsecta | reverse complement strand
CTGAACCGTTTGTCGTTGGAATATATCATGGATATAACAAACCTGATAGATGTGATGTATTTCTTCAAGAATTCATCAAAGAATACAGTACTTTACAAAGACAAGGCTTCCAATATTATGATAGAACGTTTAAAATCATAATTAGAGCTATCATTTGTGATTCTCCGGCTCGGTCGTTTGTAACATGTACAAAAGGACATAATGGCTTATTTGGATGTGGTAAATGTATGCAAGAGGGCGAATATGAAGATCGTCGAATGTTATTTCTAGAGATGGATGCACCATTACGCACAGATGACAATTTTCTACAACGAGTAAATGAAAATTATCATATCGGAAAATCCATTTTTGAAAAAGTAAATATCGGTATGGTATCTCAATTTCCTGTGGAATATATGCATCTCGTCTGTCTTGGCGTTACGAAGAAAATACTAAAAGCTTTTACCAAAGGATGACACGTAAATGAAAATCAAATTGTAAAATTCAATAGCAAAATGATGAAAGAAATTTCGGAATATTTAATCTTATCAAGAAAATGGATACCAACTGAATTTACTAGGAAAACACGAAGTTTGGATGAATTGGATCGATGGAAAGCAACTAAACTGCGTTCTTTTTTGTTGTATGTTAGTTGTATTGTAGGCTCACTTGCTCTGAAAAATTATCTATCGAGTGAATATTTATATCATTTTAACACTTACCATTGCTTTAACATTGCGCCATAAGGATCCTGTGTCACGAGACTAACTGCATTCATAATAATGTGCAAAAAATTTATTGCGCTTTTTCGTCAAAGAATCTGAAAAAAAAACTTGAATTGGAAATATGGAGAAACCCAAATACATTGCGCGATTAGAACAATATCTATGGGAGTTTTACATAGAGGTGGACTCGGCGTGTTCATGCGGGTTATGGGAAAGAACGTGCCTTGAGTGTCTCGAGTGGTTGGAAGAACAGTACCGACTCGCGATATTACAACAGAGGCGCGGAATTCAATCGCTGTTTGGCAGAATCGCGCGACTTGAAAGTTTAAGACATTCGTTACGCAAACGTTACAAACCCATAGATGTCCGTGTCCCGGCGCTGTCTACAAACACTCCTGTGACTTCACTTGTACAAATGGTACAAGGCCGAGAAATCGGCTTGAAGAAATCTAATACAATAGATTTGGATCATCGTCTGAGAGATCATGAAGAAGTGATGTACAAGGAATGGGATTTTGATATATAAAACACAGCTGACGTCTCGTTATGAACCGCATTGAAATACTCGAAGAATTAATTGTAAGTATCTTCTTTTTTAAAATTTATATTAGATTTATAAAAATTAAATTCTTATACTAATAAGACTTGTATTTTTTTTGTTTAAGATGGAGCGCCGCATTATTATTATTATCATTTTTATTATCATCATTATTTTATTATTATTAACACACAAACACACACACACAAACACACAAACACGCAAACACAAACACACACACACACACACACACAAACAAACACACACATACACAATTATATTATATACACAATTTTTAAATAAATATTGTTATTATTATATTTAAAAAAAAATGTTGATTAGTTCTGCGCCTCCTTCTCCCACGTCCATGCATGCCTCGCGCTGTCTCTCTCTTTCTCCCACATGCATGCGAACGTCATCCTTTTCCCACGCCAATGCGGACGCAATCCTTTTCCTACACGTGTGCATGCTTCGCGCTATCCCTCTCCCAAGTGCATGCCTCGCGCCATCTCTCTCCAACGTGCATGCCTCGCGCCATCTCTCTCCAACGTGCATGCAAACGCTATCCTTGTCTTACGCTCATATGGACACCTCGCGCTATCCTTCTCCCACGCTCATAGAATATCATTAGCG
>NW_021851290.1:83557-87233 GCF_003651465.1 Formica exsecta | reverse complement strand
CGATCCCCCTCTCCCTCTCCGCGGACCCCTCGCCTACCGGTTAGGACGCGATTCCCCCGCGTGACGTCATACCCCCGCGCCGGTTTCCCCTCGCCCCTCACCCCCCTTCAGAGGACCTGGGTTAGAACCCGCATAGCTATACTACTCGCGACAGGTGCTGGTTTGTCCTAATGTGAAGCCATGGCAAAGCTTAGAACCATCCAATCCCGTACTGGAGGATGTTATGTATCCAATTAAAAGCTCTCGAGCGAAAATATAACGCTCATAAAAGAAGAAACCGATAGGAAGGATGACCACATGCAACTCTCAATCAACAACAATCTGAAGGAAAACCCAGATAGCAAAGGACACATGGTTTTCGATCCAGGAATCCAGAAACCATTTTTAACCCGTAGCAGCCAGTCTAATGCTACGGAAGTGTGCGGATATTTACGCGCAATAATTTCCGACAGTAAGATATACTCTGTCGGGATTATAAAAGCGAATGTTAATGTTCGCATAAATACAGACAATTTCGAGTCCACGATTTTCGTGGAAACCGAAATATTGAACAGCGAAGAAGCCTATTTTTTTCCCGGAAGATTGACATGTAGTGAGGAAAACGACTTGTCGAAGAAGAAAAACGAGGAAGCTGCCATTCCACCAGTGACTTCGAGCAAACAACTGTCGCTCGAAACAAGAAGAGGAACAGACAGCGAAGGAAAGCAACCGACGACCCAGACGTTGCAGTCCCATTCAGTGAATAAAAGTGATAGCGCGATTTGCGACTCAAAGATCATGATTCTCTATGAGAAATGCGTAAATCCGCAAAGAAATGTTAAAGGTGCGAACAGTGTGGCGAATGTGATACCGGGTAATATAAATACCTTTAATCCGCGTAATTTTAACATTCCGTGTAAAGCGAGCGAGAAGAACACGCCAAAAAGAGACAGATTTAGAGACAATACGCTAATTTTAAGATTAAATCGCGGACAAAGTGGAAAGGATGCATTTACGCGGTATCTAAGTCTAAAAAAACTAAATAATAGCGATAAGTGCTTAGATAATAAGTCCGTAATAATAAATTCACAAATTCAAGAGAAATTTAGCTCTTCTAATAAAATAGAGATTTTATATTTTTCTAATAATAGCGAAGAAAACGACGAAACTGAAATTAATATCATAAACAGATTATATAATAATATTAATAAATGGATACAAAAAATGAGAAACACAACGCGATTAAGTTTAGAAGGAAATAACACGTTGTACAATTTAATCGAATTAAATCAAAACATAAATACATTACGCAAAGACAAAGAAGAATTAATATCTCTTGAAGATTTAAGTTTACAAAATAGATTTAAATTAAATAATAAGAACATCAATTGTACTGATAAAATAAATAAATCTTTTAGTAGATATATAAAAAATTTAGAAAATAAGCTAGATATAAGAAGAAATCGCGAGCAGAATGAAAGAACATTAACAAGCGGCGACATAAAGACTAAAACGCCAACGATCGTTAAAATTAACGATTTAATTTTAAATAATTATATAAAAAACACAATCTTTATAAAAACGTTAGAGTTTAAGAAACCTCGTTTAATTAGTGTAAAAAACATTAATCACTCGTATATAACACTTTATAATACTGCCAATAAGTTAGAGATAAGTGAAAGTCCAGCGGGACAAAACAACGAGCTCAGCATAAAAGCTCAGATATGTAAAGAGTTTAAATCTCCAAAAGAGCTGTTGTCAATTAGCCAGATTGACATAAAACAAAAAATTGGCAAGTAAACAATCCCAAAAGTGGCCTTCAGGAGAAGAAGAACATTCCTCCTGAGAAGACATCATCAAAAAGGAAGCGGCCGGACGACTGAGAGTCCAGCATCAGCATCCCGAGACCTAAAAGAATTTCGTTGATCTCGGCAAAGTCTTTTGGAGAGGGCAATGAAGCCGGGAAGGAAAGCTACCAACCCCGCAGTTCAGTAACACAGCTAGGCCAGCAAATCAACATTCCGAGACTTAAAAGAACTTCGCCGATCGCTATGTTCTCGGCAAAGTTCTTTGGAGAGGGCAATGAAGCCGGGGAGGAAATCCACCTGCCCTGCAGCCCCGAAACCCAGCGAGGCCAGGAAATTGGACGAGACGACATTGGGAAAGAAATCCCGAGTCTCCAGACCGTCCCGAATAGTGAAGAGGGCGAAGAATCTGAAATTTATATTGTACGACAGCTCAAGTGAATCCGAGCATGATTCTAGTCGGCTGATTTGTCATTATAATTAATAAGATATTATAAAAGCGAAATGTAAATAGAAAACTGAGATTTTAGAGTAAAAGTGTAGCGGCCGAGGTACTACACCAAAAGTGCAGTTCACCTGTACTTTTATAGAATAAGCTATAGTTTTAAGAGAACGTGTATATATAGTTTTACCCTGTATATAGTACGATGAGGTAATTTTAAGGAAAAAGCAATCCGACCGATTTTTGAACATTTACACCCGTTATGCAGCACATTGTATAGCTGCACATATAGTATAGCATAAGACACGCGCACGCACAGGGGGCGTGTTCTAGAAGAGAGGGAACATCGAAAGCGGAGGAAAACCAAAGAGTGGGAAAGATATAAAAGGCCGTGCAGAGAGAGATTCGAGACCTTTTTTCCCGAAACCGAGAGATCCGAAAAATCGTCTTGCGGGAGATTGTATATCGCTGTTGAGAAATCTTTCGAAGTAAAGATACGCGAGTGTACAAGAAAAAGGACGGCCTTTTTCCCGAAACCAAGCGTCTGAAAGAAAATACGTCTTGCGGGTTTTTTAAGTATTGAACGTTGAAGGTGATAGTCGCGAAACAAAAATCTCGTGCGTGTTAGAAATTCGCGATAGAAGATATAACAAAAGGCAGTATTGTTTTATAAGCGCGATAGTTCTCCGAAGTGTGGAGATTCGCAAGAGAGCAAACATTTTATACGCGTTTATATATTCTCTTTCAAATATATTTTATACTTTTTATATATATACTAAAAAGTAGAGTGAAAGTAATTTACTTACCTCAAACCTGAAGAATCCTTACCTGTGAACGTGAGTCGATCCAGCTACATCCATCGGGTAGTCCAGAAATCCAAGGGCGTTGATCCGGCGAATCCAGCGGCGACCTGAAACAAAAGGAAAAGGGATTAACAGCGAAAGAGAACATTTGTCCAACAGCATAACGTTGCACAAATAACGTTGTTCCGACGTATTCCTGAGGCGTCGAAATAGTTTTCATCCAATGGGTAGTCCAGAAATCCATGGGCGTTGATCCGGAGAATCCAGCGACGACCTGAAACAGAAAAGGAGAAAGAAATTAGGAAAAATTCCCAAGCAGCCAAGCGGATAAGCAGTGGCGTTGATAACAGCGCGATTCTGACACTGTGCAACCTGTCCGACGGCAGACTTGACGGGACGTCGTCCGGGGCATTCCTTGTTCGTTGGCGGCCAAACGAACTGGCGACCGTTTTAATAAGGTAGGAAAACCTGCAATTTGAGTAGATTTCTCCATCTCGCGTGTTTAGTCCGGTCACAACCTAACCTTTTTTTTTTAATCGTTTGGAGGGGAAAATGCATTTACGCACCGTACCCCCGGGCAGGCCCCGGGGCGTGTGTGGGACTCCTCCGCGACAATATGCCGCAGAAACTACCCACTAAACCCCCCC
>NW_021851290.1:76988-83233 GCF_003651465.1 Formica exsecta | reverse complement strand
CAATATGCCGCAGAAACTACCCCCTAACCCCCCCCCCCCGGCTGATGCGAATTCATCAGCCTGCTACTAAGAACTGAGCGCGTGGGAACTGTTAACACATAACAACTCCACCCGCCCAGCTCATAGCTCGCACTGTTTTCAGTGCCATTCTCCAATAACTAACTACCTAATTTGTTTGCTACGGACGCAAGATTATTCTATGAGAATAAATTATCCATATACCAATTATGATTCCCCAGGCTGATATCCATTAGCCAGTGAGGATCCAATAACCGATAATCACTAAATCTAACATTACTTAGAACTACCGAAATTAAAATAAATTAAATTAAGCCCACTCCTGGACTCCCCTGAAGGAGGAATTTATGTCCAGAAGGTGAAGCAATACTACTATTTACACCTGCATATAATAAATGAATGATTAAACTAAACTAAACTAGAACTAATAATAGAACTAAAATAGAGCTAATCTGATGCAGCTTCACTAACGGAAGAGTTCGCTAACGCTTCCTGCATTTGACGTTCCCTCTCCAAAATCTCTTTGGTGAGCATTACACCCTCCGCGAATCTAATTACTGCCACCCACGCCTCCTTACAGTAACACATCGCAGCGATCACGGCCTCGAGTGTGAGATTATCTCCTATCTCTCTTTTGAGGGCATCCCTTTCAGAGTTCCAAGCAGAGCACTCCTGCCAAGTATGTTCCGTTGAGTCCTCTGTTTTATCCGTACAATGCTCGCATATCGCAGATTCTACTTTACCTATTCTGAAAAGATACGTTCCAAAGCATCCATGCCCTGTTAGAAGTTGCGTCAGTCTAAAGGCCATACTTCCCCACCCTCTATCTAACCATTGATTAAAGTTGGGAAGTATCGCCTCCCTGGTCCTACTACCGTACAGACCAGGGCCGTCTAGATATAGTTCCCACTGTCTTCGCATAAGTAATTCTTCCTCTCTCTTGATGTCGACCTCTCTTTTTTCAGACCATAAACCGACCGCTACTAAATCCCGTACACGTTCATATGATCTTTTCCTTGCTCTCGCTAGAAGGTGCAACGGCGGAATTCTAGCTAACAAGTTTGCTGCGTCCAAAGAGACCGTGCGATAACCAGAAATTACCCTGATAGCTAAAGTTCTCTGTAGTCTATCGACTAATGTCTGAATCTTGCAGGAGGCGGATAATGCATCACTCCAGAGTGAAGCCCCATACAGCAGCACCGACAGCACTACATTTGCGTATAATCTCCTTTTGCACTCGCCAGATCCCCGCAAGTTAGGCATAAGTCTACCCAACGCCCTAACTACCTTTGCAGTTTTTTCGCCTAGATAATTAAAATGATCTATAAAGGACAATCTGCTATCTACCATTATTCCAAGGTACTTCATAAAAGGTTTCGCCTGGATCCATTCATTTTCTACTCTAACGTACGGATAATCTTGTGGTTTATTCAGACTTCCATGGAACAAAACAATCTCAGTCTTACTAGCTGACACTAAGACCTAATCTCTTGATCCTATTAAGGATCAAGCCTATCTGTAAATTCGTTCTTGATACCGCGCGATTCAATGTATCTCCTACTGCTAATATTAAGGTGTCATCAGCATAGCACAAAGTCTGACATCCATACTCAGACCCCTCCTGCAGAACATTATTATAAGCAATATTCCACAGGATGGGGCCCAGGACCGATCCCTGTGGGACCCCTGCTACCATTGCTCTAGATCTATTTCTTCCGCCTTCTTGATTCTCCTATCGTATAAATAGTTATCTATGATCCTCTGTAAATAATCTGGAAATTCCTTAGCAATTAGCGCACGCTTGATGATGCGCCAAGAGATGGAGTTGAATGCGTTTTTAATATCGAGACTAACCGCGATAACTACCCCTCCTACCCTTGTCGCATCTTTAACCGCCTTCTTAACTCTAATAAGCGCATCGCACGTTGACCTGTTTTCTCCGAACCCGTATTGGTTCTCTGAGAGCTGCGCACTAGGGTTTTCTCTTAACCAATCCTTAATCCTATTTGCTAGAATCCGCTCGAATGCCTTTCCTACCTCACTTAACAGGCATATGGGCCGCGCTTTAGGAATACCGGACAAAACCTCTCCTCCTTTCGGAATGAGCACTAAAATCGCTCTTTTTCATTGAGCGGGGAAAACTCCCTCTCTAAGGCAAGATGTGAAACATTCCGCCATCTTTATTATCATCTCGCTTGGAAGTGCTTTTAATATAGTGGCCGTTATACCATCCGGGCCCGGTGCTGTATTACTAATTCCACTTCTCTTTAGCACTTGATGAACTTCCGCAGGGGTAACTTCCATCTCCTCATTCCATTGGAATTCCTCCCAGTTGCACGGTACAACTGGCTCCGCATCAGGGAATAATGACTTCAACAGTGACTTTAAAGAATTTTCATCTAGGGATTCTGTGATGCTTGGGGTGGAACTCCTAAGACGTCTCATTACAAGCTTATACGGGAGTCCCCAGGGATCCTTCTCAATTGTAGCGATCAATTCACTCCACGCATTAGACTTAGCTTTATTAATTTCGAGCCTTAAATTCTTCTTAGCCAATCTATATTCTGTTTCAGATCTAGCCAACTCTTCTGCCTGAGGGTGTTTCCTACGTCTATACCTCATCCAGGCCCTACGCTTCCTAACTGACTCTCTCCTAAGCTCTGCAATCGTGTCTGCCCACCAGTAAACTTGTTTCCTACCAGCTATAGGTTTAGATCTCGGTGCCGTTAGATCACAGGCTTCAACTAACGCTTTGCTAATCCATTCCTCATATTCCAGTGCTGGAGTATTCTCCTTAATATGTGTATCCTCTGTACATCTCCATAGGAAAGACGCCACAAACTTATCGATGTTCGACTTTTTCCAGTTTCAGCGAGGGTATCCTACACGCGTCTTAGACAACTTTACCGACGGTCTACAGATCTCTAGCAGCAAGTACGCATGATCCAACAGGGTCTCTATATCACCCAATACCTTCCAATTATTTACCTCGTTAAGTCTGCTGAGACCCAGGTAAGGTCAATAATAGACGTATCTTGTGGCCTGATGCATGTGGGGCTCACTCCTAAATTAACTAGCCTCATATCTGTTTCCGCAGCCCACTCCTCTATCAGATCCCCCCATTCATTGGTTTTTAACGAACCCCACAGGGTAGATTTGGAATTAAAATCCCCACAAATTACTATTTTATTGCTAATCTTTCTAACTACATCACCCAATTCATCCAAAAACATAAGGAATTCTCCTCGCGTAGAATTGGGAGAAATATAGCAAGATATTACGTTTAAATTCCTAAACCTGACCGCAACATATTTTTTACCACTTACTATTAATGAGCCTGCACAGTCAATCGCCGATGGCCGCCAGAAAACAGCCGCTAAACCGTCTTTGCTACAGAACCAATGCGGGTTATCATCCGGAACGCGCTGCGGCTCCGAAATTGCACAAATACCTATCTTCATCTCTAGGGCATATTGGGTAAGGATATCAAACGCCCTCCAACTACGGTTTAAATTACACTGTAATATTCTAACCATTATCCGTCTCCATGGCTTCGGCCCTCCGCGCCGTTTCCTTACTAACCGACTTAGAGCCTACATCCGGTTTACAAAGATTAGATCCTACTCTATGTTTAGAATCTTTTCCCTGTGACGAGCATATTGCACAATTGAACTCCGAAGTGCACGAGCGCACGGAATGCCCCGTTTTACCACAACGATAGCACATACCAGAGCGATCTATTGCCGATTTACAGGAACTCATCAAGTGGCCTTGCTCCCAACATCTATAGCACTGAATTGGCCTAGCCTTCAATAATTCAATCCTCGCGATCGTCCAACCGATACGGATCTTATTGCCCGTTGATGCACGAATAGCAGCCGCAAGCGGACATTGAATCCACACTGTGTAAAGACCATTCCTTATAGGCCTGATTGGGCCTACCTTTACATCCTCTGGGAGGCATCCACCTTCCATTGCAATGACTTCAACTACCTCCTGGGCCGTAATAGAATCATCCATGCCAACAATTCTAAGCTCGCCCTTTATCACTGGACGGGTGACGACCGCTTTATCTCCAAGGGCTTCTTGCACCTTTCTCCTTAATGCATCTGCTTTTTCGCTACCATCTGGACCAGGAACCTCGATCAATACGCCTCCATTCGCCGTATGCCTGATCTTCGTGCCTACAATCTTAAGATCCGGAAAAGATACTTTAGTTCTCACCCGTTGTATGGCTTCTGCATATGTCAGACCATCACTTGAGCATTTAATTACCACTGCCGCCGTTTTGGGAGCCCTCCGTGTCCTTTTCTCTTCTTACGCTCCACCGATCTATTAAGAGACTTCGACCTGGACTGTGAAGAGACTTTGCCTTTCGGAGCGTCTAGCTGCTTAGCCTTTCTCTTTTCCTTTATTTTCTCTTTCCTGGAACGAACTTTTTCTCAGTCGCTTCCTTCCTGCGTGTTAATTGCTGACTTTGATGTTGCAGCATTTTGATTATCTGGGATACTATCAATAACCTCTCCTTTAGGCGGGACTAGCTGTATATTGCTCACAACACGGAGCTTCCTAGGGACTCTCTGAGGGAGACCTTGTTCTATAGGTTCAACCTTCTATAGGTTTATCTTCCTGTCTGCCTTGCCTAATTTCCTTGCGCTTCGCTTTTAACGCGTCAATTTGCGCACTGATCGCATCCTCCTGTGCCTTAGCAGTTAGCATAGGCTGTCTGTCCGGGATGGGAATTCTAACACCACCCAGCGCAGGTCTCATCACAACTTCTTGCATTTCCTGTTCCTGTATTCTCATTACAGAGTTACCTCTTCTAGGTGCAGCCATTAACATTGGTGATGAAGCCTTATCCGATGTGAAAATCCTAGGAGGAGTTTCTTTTGAGCTGACTTTAGCTTTCATATCCTCAACTATTCTTTTAAGATCTGCAACGTCTCGCTTAAGTTGTGCTGTTTCTCTCCTGGCTAATCTAAGCTCTGCGTTTAACTCTGCGTTTTTACGACGAAGGAAATTTGGATCACCTACGTCCTCTATCTTCTCCGCCATTATTCTATCTACCTGCTTTATGACATTCAACTTTCTCTTGACGTGGCTGCCTAATCCACCTTGCATGGATGTGCCTACTCTTATAATGTTAATATCATCTAGCCATTCTATTACGGACGATTTTAGTTAATTTATCCAGTGTCGCAGGGACTTCTCTAAGCTGAGACTCAATAGTGGGGCCAGACCTCCACTTAGTTTTAACCTTATCCTTCTTCTTTTTACTTCTATTGTCCTTCCTACTTTCTGCTTCTGAGCAGGTCAATGTACACGTGGTGTCATCCGATTCCAACGGCAGGGCCTTCCTTCGGGCTTTTTCCATGATGACTTTACACGCTGCACCCTTAGCTAGCGCCTCATTATGTATAGCCTCTTTAATTTTAGGATCATTGTACATATCTCCCATAGTTATATGTCCTGTGTCTATATTCCCCGTAGATGTAGATTCCTTAGAAATAGCTTCCTTGTATATGCTATCCTTAATCTTTTGTGTTGCTACTCTCTTACTTTTACGAGGTAGACTTTTAGTTTCCTCCATGTCTTCCTCTTGGGATGCAACTTGCATCTTCCTCTTACCTAATACGGAAGTTGCTGTTGACGCAACTGATCGCGCATCTTCCTGAGAGTCCCAATCCATCTCACTTTGTTAGGACTGCGAGGCAAGTTCACTCTCTGACTGATAATGCTCAGTATCGGCTCTATTAAGAGATTTTTTTTTCTTGGCTACTGTTGAGAATTCTCGTCCGCGCTTGTATGGAGCGAGATAAAGTCCCTGACCTTCCATGGCGCGATTATGACGCTGCATTTCTTCGAGCTGACGTTGCGCCGCCTTGCTATCGTTCACCACCTTCGCGATTTCCGCTGCTCCGCCAGCCAATGAACCGAGAACTCCCAATAATAGTAAAATGGGTAAAATACCTCCGCTATAGGAAGTATTCGTTTTTTCGCAGTCTTTTTCTTCATCGATGATTTTTTTTTGTTTTCATCGACCGTGACTTACGTACTCAAAGATTCGCGCGGAAATCCCGTCGCCGGCAGATTTTACGAATACGAGTTACAACGCGTTGCTAATCCCGACGTACATCTCGTGGAAAAAGTGATACGCAAAAAGGGTGACAAGGTTTATGTGAAAAGGCTGGGATTTGATGCGACACACAACTCTTGGATAGATAAAA
>NW_021851290.1:76233-76541 GCF_003651465.1 Formica exsecta | reverse complement strand
ATCGTCTAGCGTTTGTCTAGAGGTAAGTAGGTTACGCCCTCCCGCTGACTCTTCCTTTCATTGAGTTTGGACATAACAATATTATGTATTATTGTTAACATATTTATAATATATTATTTTTATCTATCTTGGAGTTGTGTGTAGCATCAAATCCCAGCCTCTACATAAAAATAATATATTATAAATATGATAACAATAATACATAATAATATTTAATAAATATAAACAATATTGTACACCATAAAATATACATTTAATTTACAATAAATATACATATAATTTTAATTTACAATAAATATACGTAATTT
>NW_021851290.1:73740-74532 GCF_003651465.1 Formica exsecta | reverse complement strand
AATTTACAATAAATATACATATAATTTTAATTTACAATAAATATACGTAATTTTTTATTTACAATAAATATACATGATTTTTATTTACAACGGTATTTTATAATGTCCCCACGGTAGCGTGTCGGTGGTTTCGTGTACGATATACCGCTTGTCATCGTACGGACGTAGAGCATTTTTTGTCTCGCGGATGGTGTATACTTCGTGTAATTTAGATCTTATACAAGACTGCTGACGCGTCATTTCAATCTCTTCGTTCAAACACCGCGTGTAATCGTCGAACGTTATCGTTCTCGCGACGACGTTCTTCTTGACGCCTTTCACTTTTTTTGTATCCTTCTTACCATCTACTCGCAACGCGTACATTTTTGCCCTAAACCCGACGAATTCGGTCATGATGGCGCCATTATTCTCGTCCTTCATTAAACCCGACATCTTTTTATTTGCGAGCGGTATACCGTACACATTGTCCACCGCATAATCGCTGGTATCGAATCTGTCGACGTTGCGCTTTATATTCTCATATACATCTTCACACTCGATGTGATATATGAGACTGTCGGTGTCGGTGTACATGACTTTACATTTCTCTCGATACATAGGTACCATATAATCGTGGTGAAACTCGTACAAACATGTCTTGGATATGTCAAGTATACACATACCCACGTAGATTGGTTTATTAAATTTAACTTCGAGATTGCGCAATTCAACGGCGATCAGATTCTCCGAAAACACGCTTCTACTATGAAAATTTGGTTTTGCGATCATCGCCTCTGCGCCATATCTTCCATC
>NW_021851290.1:65724-67655 GCF_003651465.1 Formica exsecta | reverse complement strand
ACGACGACGTTCTTCTTGACGCCTTTCACTTTTTTTGTATCCTTCTTACCATCTACTCGCAACGCGTACATTTTTGCCCTAAACACGAATTCGGCAGTCATGATGGCGCCATTATTTTCATCCTTCATTAAACCCGGTATCTTTTTATTCGCGAGCGGTATACCGTACACATTGTCCACCGCATAATCGCTGGTATCGAATGTGTCGACGTTGCGCTTTATATTCTCATATACATCGTCACACTCTATGTGATATATGAGACTGTCGGTGTCGGTGTACATGACTTTACATTTCTCTCGATACATAGGTACCATATAATCGTGGTGAAACTCGTACAAACATGTCTTGGATATGTCGAGTATACACATACCCACGTAGATTGGTTTATTAAATTTAACTTCGAGATTGCGCCATTCAGCGGCGATCAGATTCTCCGAAAACACGCTTCTGCTGTGAAAATTTGGTTTCGCGATCATTGCCTCTGCGCCATATCTTCCATCCCAATGTGTCACGAGCTTAATATTAACGTGATTGCGCACATTTTCCATCGTTTTGCCAAATACCGCATTATTCATTAATTTATATAAATTTTTTTCAAAATCATTTTTCGCGAGTGTTCGGAATTGTGTATTGAGTTCGATATAACTGCGAAGCCATGGAGATTGCGAAAACTGTAATATTTGTAGGATCACGGGTTTAATTTTTGTAAAGTCACTCTTTTCTTTTGTGTTGAAGAATATGTTCGCTATTTATTTCGAATACATTTATTCTGACTTAACGCAGGATCTACTTATATTGATACGTCCGTTCGCTCTCGCCGCTTTTGGAACTCTGCCCCGCTATCGGACCCCCGAGAACCGATCTTCTCCCTATTTTGCTACATGGCCCAATCAGCCGACGACACGCTCAAAAGTTTTCACGAAGAAAGCGCGTCATCAACCGTCGCGAAGGGAATGACTTCTGACAAACAGAAACAATATCACGCAACAGAAAAAGCGTAAACACGATCACGCACATCAGACCTGGCCATAATTATATTCTAATATAAATCTTTCCTACATATTCGATGTATTTTTGTAACTCGAAGTCCGTGTCGCGTGCATTGCTGCAGGTTGCGGTAATGTATTACGTAACGCTTCTTATCATATAAGGTTGCGAGCAGCTTATCCTGCCGCTTACCAGGTGGTTTGTCGCGTGTCGGGCAAAACGGTAGGTCAGTGTGCGCATCGTGAACACGTTGCGGATACTCGAGATCGACTTCAAGGATGTAGCCTATAGACGAATCGAGCGCGATCGATGATGTATCAAAATCGGATACGTCGTCGACCCATCGAAAATCTGCATAGGGCAAAGGTTGACACATTGCCCATCCGTACAAATTATTTACACCAAAGTACGTGAGATACGTTGAAGGTTTAGATGGGTCGTACGACTGCATATACTTGTTATTAGCATGTGCGTATCTGTTGGAACATTGACTCAAACCACCGCGTATTCCGCGTTCGATGAATAAAACCATGTCGATATCCGTAAGCAATTCGAACGTAATATTTGTATGTTTCAACATGACGTCCCTCGTGTATCCGGGAAGAGTATAGTAATACGCGAGGTCGAGCACATAACTTTTAATACAACTTTCGCGGAAATTTTCAAAAATATCTGCTAATAACAAGACATCAATTTTGAGATACAAGTCGCTATATTCGCCCAACGTTCGAATGGAGAACCGCTCCCACACGTTCTCGGCGTGCGCGTAATCGCTCTCGGATATTGTGTCACCGGTCAAGGAACTGTAAAATGATTCGCGCGGTGGTAAACACGTATCTTGCAACCTGTCGACGCAGTCAATATATTCGTACGGAAAGACGCCCTTCCGTGTTAATAAATTGAAATTCTCATTCGGTAAATTTTGAAATTCAGATTTTAAAATT
>NW_021851290.1:41047-47716 GCF_003651465.1 Formica exsecta | reverse complement strand
TTACAGAGAGCAACAAACCCGCATCCAATTCTGTCGCACTCAGCGTAACTGCACTCAGCGTTACCGCACTCAGCGTTATCACACTCGATGTCACTGCGCAATGTCCGTCAACGTCCGCCTTAGTTCAACTATCCCGGACGAGCCCCCAAAAATTTGTAGGATCACGGGTTTAATTTTTGTAAAGTCACTCTTTTCTTTTGTGTTGAAGAATATGTTCGCTATTTATTTCGAATACATTTATTCTGACTTAACGCAGGATCTACTTATATTGATACGTCCGTTCGCTCTCGCCGCTTTTGGAACTCTGCCCCGCTATCGGACCCCCGAGAACCGATCTTCTCCTTTTTTTGCTACATGGCCCAATCAGCCGAAGACACGCTCAAAAGTTTTCACGAAGAAAGCGCGTCATCAACCGTCGCGAAGGGAACTTCTGACACCGCTATCGGACCCCCGAGAACCGATCTTCTCCCTATTTTGCTACATGGCCCAATCAGCCGACGACACGCTCAAAAGTTTTCACGAAGAAAGCGCGTCATCAACCGTCGCGAAGGGAATGACTTCTGACAAACAGAAACAATATCACGCAACAGAAAAAGCGTAAACACGATCACGCACATCAGACCTGGCCATAATTATATTCTAATCTAAATCTTTCCTACATTCGGCCTTTTTGCGCTAATATCTGTCCTCAGATATTTTCGGTGTCTTTGTCCGTCGTTAATTCATCCATGTCGTCCACCCAGTGTTTAATATATTCAGCCGCAGTGGATGTCTCATAGGGTCCCTCATGTTCGCCGACCTTCTCAACCATGTAGCGATCATTCCGTAATATTCTTGTAATTCGATAAGGGCCAAGATACTTGGGTGCAAACTTCAATCCAGGCCCAGCTTGCGTTCTCTTGATGGCAACGAGGTCACCGATAGTATAAGGTGTGGCCGGTTTTCTTCGCCTGTTAAATCCTCGACGATTTTCTTGCTCTACTTGTCGAATGCTCTCCTTGGCTCGATTTCTTATCTCGTCCCGATCTTCCTGGAACATGCAAACTAATTCTTTCTCTATTAGCTCACGGACAGAGGTGTCATCCTTCATCCTGATATCTGCCCCGAAAAGTAAATTAAAGGGCGTCGTTCCGATGCTCCTGTGCGGCGTGGCATTTAAATACTTCTGTGCAGCATCCAGGTACCGGTGCCATTCCTCCGGCCGAGGAGCAGACAATTTCGTTAGCAATGGGATTATTGTTCGATTCACCCTTTCGACCTGTCCATTGGCCCTGGGCATGCCCGTCGTGACAAGGATATGCTGTACTCCCTCTGCTCTGCAATATTCCTGGAAGTCGTTAGACGTAAATGCCGAACCGCGGTCCGAAACAATCCTCCTCGGATTCCCAAAAACATGCGACTGTTTCCTCAGGCAAGCCAACACCTCCGCTGTGCTAGTGGTTCTGACCGCATAAAACCAAACAAACTTCGTAAACGCGTCTACTATGACCAATATGTGTCGATATTTCTTGCGCGTCGAAGGAAGCGGTCCCAAATGATCGAGATGGAACGTATCTAAAGGAACCTCGCCCTTCTCAATGGGATGTAACAATCCCTCCTTTTTACCATGCTTCCTCTCGGCCAGAATGCATAGCACACAGGTACGGACCACTTTCTCGACCTTTGTTTTCAATTCCTGTATCTAATAATCTTTTTCGACTATCTGCTTGACTTTGATTGCTGACAAGTGCCCCTTGTCGTGTACCCGCCGAATAATCTGCGAATGCATTGATCGCGTGACTACCATTCGTTCTTCGCCGTCAATTAATTTAAACAAAAGTCCCGCTCTCAATACAAATCCATCGACTTTTTCCGTCTCGGCCAACCTAATTATTTCGTGCAGGTGGGCGTCTTCACGTTGAGCTCTTCGAATTCGCGACGCTATACTATCCTCACACTCACTCAACATACACATGGGTAACGGATTCCTGCTTAGCGCGTCTACGTGCATCATCGCTTTTCCGGGACGATGTTCGATCGTATAATTGAACTCTTCCAATTGTAGAGCCCATCTCGCAACTCGCATGCATAAATCTTTTTTATTCATTGTTAGACTAAATGCCTTACAATCTGTCACTATTTTAAAAAATATACCTATTAAATAAACGCGGAATTTCTTCAGAGATTTTATAATCGCAAGCACTTCAAGTTCGTAACTACTGTATTTTTCCTCCACTGGAGTCGTTCGGCCGCTCGCATAATATACGGGATGCAACAAATTGTCATTGCCACGCTGTAATAAAATAGCGCCGTAGCCATGCTTTGACGCATCGGTATGAAGCTCGGTACTCGCATTTATTTTGTACAATCTTAAAACGGGTTTGCTCTCCAGGGCCGCCTTCAACTCATCAAACGCATTTCTCTCCTTTTCTTCAAAGTGAAATACGACATCTTTTTTCAATAGGCCCATTAGAGGCCGCGCAATCAACGAATAATTACGGATAAACTTCCGAAAATAACCGGATAAGCCCAAAAAGCTTTGAATCTAACGTTCTTCGGTTCGGGAAATCTCATAACCGCATCCGTCTTAATCTCCGACGGTCGCTACCCGATTCCACTATATGTCCCAAAAATTCTACTTTGGTTTTTAAAAATTGACATTTATCCCAGTTAATCACCAGTCCGAATTGACTTGCCGTATCGAACACCCGATTGAGCCTCTGCAAAGCATCTTCGTAGTTTTCGGCTGGCACGATTAAATCATCCATATACGTCAGTATCGTTCCGTCAATAATAAAAGTTCTAAAAATAGCGTTAACAAATCTCTGAAAGACCGTTGGTGAGTTACACAAGCCAAACGGCATCCTTAAAAATTCGTACTGTCCGCCAGGTACCACGAACGCCGTGAATTTCCGACTATTTTCGTCCACTTCGACATGAAAAAATTCGTTCTCAAGGTCCAACGTAGTAAAAACTTTTGCGCTCTGCAATCGATCCAACTGATCCTCAATCAACGGCAACGGATAACGGTCCTTTACAATTCTCTGATTTAGTTGCCGATAGTCTACGCACAATCGATACGCACCGGTTTTTTTCTGAACTAGAACCACGGGGCTCGCATACTCCGATAACGACGGCCGCACAATACCATCGCGCAACCATTCGTCTACTTGCCGCTTCACTATTTGTTTTTCTTTCTCGGAAAGTCTTCGCGCTCTCTGATATACTGGCTCATCGTCCTTAAGAATTAATTTCATTTTAATATTTACATCGCGTGTTTTATTTGGCTTATAGCTTCGAATCATATTTTCTAACGCATTTTTACAGTCATCGTTAAGGTGTGCAGCGTCTAATTTGCCCGCTTCGTGCATGTAATCAATTTGGAATATTTCTGGTAATTCGGAATCTTCTCTTGGTTTTAAAATCAACATTTCAGCCCTATTTATTCTAACTTCTACCGTTCTTAGAAAATCAGCACCGATAATTAAATCATGACGCATCAGCGTATCAGAGATCACTCGTATTTTAATAGGATAAACGCTGTCATCGATATTAATATTCGCGTCGAACTCGCCCAAGATTTCATTATTAACCGAGCCTATGCCGCGAAAATAGATTTTGTTTTCTTTCAAAGGTGGAGCATCCAATTTAACATAACAATCCGCACGCATCAAACACATCACTACCGGTGTCTATCATCGCTACCACGCTACGATTATTAATGCATACATTCTTATAATATTTTCCGTCGCAACGCTCGCTTACCGCGCAACTATCCCTTACCGCACCTTTTTTTTCGACGCATTTCGCCGCTATGTGTCCGCGCTCGCCACAGTGAAAGCACTTTACGCCTCTCTCCTTAGTCGGACAATCCGCACTCAGGTGATTTTGTCCTCCACAATTGTAACAGCGTTTCAAGCGGCTCCGCTCCCCTCCGTCAATCCTCTGTTGCTTCATTCCTCCATGAGGTTTCGTGGTGGTGGTGCTATCCTGTTGTCCCTTCGAGGCGATGAAACCATCCCGTTGCCCTTTCGGCCAAAGCGTTATTTTTTCGAACGCTTTTAATAGAGATGCTGTCGTCGTAAATCCCTGAATCCGAGCCTGATCCTGCAAATTTAAGTCTGTAATACCATCGACAATATAATCGATAATATCTTCCTCCTCGATCGGTACTTGGTTGGCTAAAATAATCTTATCGTGCACGTATGTGCCGAAAGCTTCGCCTCTCTTCCAAATTCGTCCTTCAAATTCTCGTTTACGTGCCAGTTTGTTTGGACGATGATTAAACATACCTCTCATTGCCAGGAGAAGGTCATCTGTCGACATCTCAATATGTTCGGGCTTAGAGCGGAACCACTCAGCCGCCTTACCTTTTAGCCTCGAGCCTATCAATATCTTTGTCATTTTGTCTTGTAGCCTGTATGTCGTCGCAAGAAGCCGCACCTGCTTCTCCCATACTTCCCAGGAGTCGCTCATTCCGTCAAAACATCCCAATAATTCGGCGATCGCCGTTATATTTGGCCGCGCCGTCGTCTCAGTCGTCCTCGTCGGATCGTCGCTCGCGGTGCCTCCGCCCGACTCGTTCCCGCCTCGGTTTCCAGCCTCCGCTCGAGTATTCTGGGTCTCTCTCTTTCTCTTTCTCGAAGAAATTCCAGCTCTCGTTGTGTCATCGCCAGCTCTCGCTCCAAAAGCTCCTTCTCTCTCCTAATTACCTCCATCTCCCGCCGCGACACCCCCGTCCCGTGCACGTCTATCGCGGTCATTCCGGACGCATTCAAATCCTGCTCCTCGTCGTCCGACGGACCACTCCGCACGTCATCTGGTTCGCGAAGCCAACTACCTGCAGGATCTGCCTCCTTCAAACGATTGATCAGGTCACTCTTTGACCCGGCCGTACTTAGCCCGAACGTCTTGAGCTTCTCCTTTAGTTCCTGCACTGTGAATTCGGACGGGTTTCTCGTAGGACTCATCTCACTTTTTCTTCTCTCGCCAACTTACAGAGAGCAACAAACCCGCATCCAATTCTGTCGCACTCAGCGTAACTGCACTCAGCGTTACCGCACTCAGCGTTATCACACTCGATGTCACTGCGCAATGTCCGTCAACGTCCGCCTTAGTTCAACTATCCCGGACGAGCCCCCAAAAATTTGTAGGATCACGGGTTTAATTTTTGTAAAGTCACTCTTTTCTTTTGTGTTGAAGAATATGTTCGCTATTCATTTCAAATACATTTATCTGACTTAACGCAGGATCTACTTATATTGATACGTCCGTTCGCTCTCGCCGCTTTTGGAACTCTGCCTCGCTATCGGACCCCCGAGAACCGATCTTCTCCCTATTTTGCTACATGGCCCAATCAGCCGACGACACGCTCAAAAGTTTTCACGAAGAAAGCGCGTCATCAACCGTCGCGAAGGGAATGACTTCTGACAAACAGAAACAATATCACGCAACAGAAAAAGCGTAAACACGATCACGCACATCAGACCTGGCCATAATTATATTCTAATATAAATCTTTCCTACATATTCGATGTATTTTTGTAACTCGAAGTCCGTGTCGCGTGCATTATTGCAGGTTGCGGTAATGTATTACGTAACGCTTCTTATCATATAAGGTTGCGAGCAGCTTATCCTGCCGCTTACCAGGTGGTTTGTCGCGTCTCGGGCAAAACGGTAGATCAGTGTGCGCATCGTGAACATGTTGCGGATACTCGAGATCGACTTCAAGGATGTAGCCTATAGGCGAATCGAGCGCGATCGATGATGTATCAAAATCGGATACGTCGTCGACCCATCGAAAATCTGCATAGGGCAAAGGTTGATACATTGCCCATCCGTAAAAATTATTTACATCAAAGTACGTGAGGTACGTTGAAGGTTTCGATAGATCGTACGATTCCATATACTTGTTATTAGCATGTGCGTATCTGTTGGAACATTGACTCAAGCCGCCGCGTATTCCGCGTTCGATAAATAAAACCATGTCGATATCCGTAAGCAATTCGAATGTAATATTCGTATGATTCAACATGGCGTCCCACGTGTATCCGGGAAGAGTATAGTAATACGCGGGGTCGAGCCCATAACTTTTAATACAACTCTCGCGGAAATTTTCAAAAATGTCTGCTAATAACAAGACATCAATTTTGAGATACAAGTCGCTATATTCACCCAGCGTTCGAATGGAGAACCGCTCCCACACGTTCTCGGCGTGCGCGTAATCGCTCTCGGATATTGTGTCACCGGTCAAGGAACTGTAAAATGATTCGCGCGGTGGTAAACACGTATCTTACAACCTGTCGGCGCAGTCAATATATTCATATGGAAAGACGCCCTTCCGTGTTAATAAATTGAAAATGTCATTTGATAAATTTTGAAATTCAGATTTTAAAATTGTGATCTTGTCTTTATTCAAGAATGATGCCAATTTATCGAGACTAGCTGTGAGAAATTTATACGAATCGATAAAACGCAATTTAATATGATTTTGTGATTTCTCTCCGCCAAGTTTAACATTTTTCGTAAACAATATATATTTTTCTTTTGTTATCGGAAGTATTTCAATTTCCCCTTCGAACGCTGTAGCTATTTCCTTTATAATAAAATGTGCGTCGTAACCGGAAAAATTATGAAAAACTATTGGAATGCAAAAAGAATCTTTATAATTTAAATTGCAATTTGAATGCGC
>NW_021851290.1:29220-30208 GCF_003651465.1 Formica exsecta | reverse complement strand
TCGTGAAAACGTTGCGGATACTCGAAATCGACTTGAAGGATGTAGCCTATAGGCGAATCGAGCGCGATCGATGATGTATCAAAATCGGATACGTCGTCGACCCATCGAAAATCTGCATAGGGCAAGGGTTGACACATTGCCCATCCCTACAAATTATTTATATCAAAGTACGTGAGATACGTTAAAGGTTTCGATGGATCGTACGACTGCATATACTTGTTATTAGCATGTGCGTATCTGTTGGAACATTGACTCAAACCACCGCCTATTCCGCGTTCAATAAACATAACCATGTCGATATCCGTAAGCAATTCGAACGTAATATTTGTATGCTTCAACATGGCGTCCCACGTGAAGAGTATAGTAGTATAGTAATACGCGGGTTCGAGCCCATAACTTTTAATACAACTTTTGCGGAAATTTTCAAAAATGTCTGCTAATAACAATTTTGAGATACGCTTCCACACGTTCTCGGCGTGCCCGTAATCGCTCTCGGATATTTTGTCACCGGTCAAGGAACTGTAAAATGATTCGCGCGGTGGTAAACACGTATCTTGCAACCTGTCGACGCAGTCAATATATTCGTACGGAACGACGCCCTTCCGTGTTAATAAATTGAAATTGTCATTCGATAAATTTTGAAATTCAGATTTTAAAATTTTAAGTTTGTCTTTATTCAAGAATGATGCCAATTTATCGAGACTAGCTGTGAGAAATTTATACGAATCGATAAAACGCAATTTTATATAATTTTTCCATTTCTCTTCGCCAAGTTTAACATTTTTCGTAAACGATTCATATTTTTCCTTTGTTATCGGAAGTAAGTCGACTCTCCCTTCGAACGCTGTAGTTATTTCTTTTATAATAAAATGTGCGTAGTAACCGGATAAGTTATGAAAAACTATTGGAATGCAAAAAGAATCTTTATAATTTAAATTGCAATTTGAATGCGCGGGACCTCTGTATCGCCCGGTCAGATGGCAATGAT
>NW_021851290.1:18897-24565 GCF_003651465.1 Formica exsecta | reverse complement strand
TTTTTGTCGTCTAGAGATGATGTCATCTCAGCCAAGATGCATCGCGAAAGTTTCAAATTACATGCTGCTGTCCAAGTATGTTAGTGCAATTTAACCATGAGGATTATCCTTATATTTAACGATTTTGTCATGTTTTGACACGCGCGTTTGAATTCTGATATCTAGGATGATGTCATCGCGAAGCAGCCGCACATCGGCGCTTTAAAATTTTATATTATGTTGCATTTTTGTGCATTCGGCTAAATCTCACACCTGGGGGTGATGTTGTGACCGGACAAACACCGGCCAAGCGTGTTAAACGTCTTAAACGTAAGAACTAAGCGAGTACGCTTCGAATAATGGTTCTCTCACCTGTTTCAAATTCACGGTCGCCAGCACGCTTTCACCAATTAAGCGGCAAGGTTACTTGGCTGTCCGCTCGCAATGGCAGGATTGCAACCAGAATGTGGCAGCTTCTCTGTCCAAGCCCCCAGGACGTATGGCTGTCCGCTCGCAATGGCAGGGTTGCAACCAGAATGTGGTAGCTTCTCGGTCCGAGCCCCCAGGACTTGTGGCTGTCCGCTCGCAATGGCAGGATTGCAACCAGGATGTGGTAGTTTCTTCGTCCGAGCCCCCAGGACTTGTGGCTGTCCGCTCGCAATGGCAGGATTGCAACCAGGATGTGGTAGCTTTTCGGTCCGAGCCCCCAGGACTTGTGGCTGTCCGCTCGCAATGGCAGGATTGCAACCAATATATGTGACGCCGCCTCGCTCCACGATTTCCTCAACGATCTGGCTACCTCTTCGGCTGCTCCTCGTCCCACGGTCCGTCTCCCTTCCTTGTTAAGACGCTCCTCCACCACAAACAACTCTCTGGTGCGCGACGGCGAACGACGGAAGAGAGGAAGGCACTTGTCGGGATCGTCGCGAGTAGTAACGGGAGACGATATATTTGGCGTATAAAATTTATTCTCTTCAATATGAAGGTTTACAATAGATCCGGACGCGGGAATTACAACGCGTATAACAAATATCCGAACGCGGGAATTAGAACGCGTATATATAAATAATACAAGTTAGCGGCGGGAATTACTACGCACGCTTTACGTTTTCCCTCGCTGCGACCTGATGCCGATTAATGTATATGTTGCAAGCGCTTGCTTTACAATGTTTTAACACGCCAACTTGTCACTTGTGGCTGTCCGCTCGCAATGGCAGGATTGCAACCAATATATGTGACGCCGCCTCGCTCCACGATTTCCTCAACGATCTGGCTACCTCTTCGGCTGCTCCTCGTCCCACGGTCCGTCTCCCTTCCTTGTTAAGACGCTCCTCCACCACAAACAACTCTCTGGTGCGCGACGGCGAACGACGGAAGAGAGGAAGGCACTTGTCGGGATCGTCGCGAGTAGTAACGGGAGACGATATATTTGGCGTATAAAATTTATTCTCTTCAATATGAAGGTTTACAATAGATCCGGACGCGGGAATTACAACGCGTATAACAATTATCCGAACGCGGGAATTACAACGCGTATATATAATATTACAAGTTAGCGGCGGGAATTACTACGCACGCTTTACGTTTTCCCTCGCTGCGACCTGATGCCGATTAATGTATATGTTGCAAGCGCTTGCTTTACAATGTTTTAACACGCCAACTTGTCGCGGATGATAATCACAACTTTTTAGCACCGCGTACGGATAGCTGCGACGTGATCGCGAACGACTAAGTTATTTATTGCGCGGGTGCAGCGGACTCAGGAGATTTTGTCCACCGTTCTTTTAGACGATACGGCTCCGACTGACCTAGAGTTACGGTCGCTACGCACGGACCTGGGGGTTGGCAAAACTCCCACCTCGCTAAATTACCCCCGAAGATTCGACACATTCACGCGTAGTCGCTGCGCGGAAATTTCCATTCCCCACCAGGTGTGTCGAACCTTCGAGAACGTTCTAGAACATTCCAGAATCTTCCAGAATGTTCCGCGCACATACGCCATTACACATACCGCCGGGGCGTTCAATTTACCCCCTCACACGTAATATCACGCCCACTGGCGTGTCTCGCTCTTATACCTGTCGTACAAAATGGCGGAAGACGTACTAACCATTTTACATAACCATGACAACATTTATCGCAGCAACAATTACCGGAACAATATTTATCGCGACATTATTTATCCCCGCATTGTATACCGCAACAATATTTATCGCAATGTACTAGTTTTACAAGTATTTTTTACGTTAATTACCCGTTCGCAACTTTTTACCGCCGGACGCTTTATTCTAAGGGTGTGTTCCCTTTTTGCCGGCGTTACAACCATCCATGATGTCATAACAGTTCACTGCCGCAACGTTCCGAAATTACTTTGGCACTGTCAGTAGCATTATGATTTTATATTTCGGAACGACTTTGCAGTAATTATAGTGCAGTGAAACATAATAACAACAAACATGGACAAGCATCGTAAATTATCAATTTGCTTAATAGCATTAGAAATTTTAAATGAAAGCAGTGATAGTTCTTCCGAAGAAGAAGAATCGGTATCACCAATTGAAATTCGACTTCGCATTAAAAATTATATGGGCACAGTAAAAGAATACTCTCATTTGACAAGAGCGCAAATAAATTTTAATGAACGTTTATCTTCGGCTCATGTAATGGTTGAGAGAGCCATTGGTTTGTTAAAAGGACGATTTTGTAGTCTCTTAAATAAATTATATATGAAACGAACAGATCTTATACCTCAATACATTATTGCTTGTTGCGTGCTACACAACATTTGTATTTTACATGAAGATTTTATAGATGATGTCATAATCATTGAAGTCAAAAAATTACATTATTAATTTAGTTCAAATTTAAATTTATCTCTTAGATTTTTCTTATCTAAACTAATTATAATATCAAGGTATCAATTCTGTATTTCAGTTTTGATGAAAATGCGAAAAATTAACAACATGAGTGATTATTGATTGATTATTACTTGTAGATCTAACAATTTAGACCAATCAATACTGCTCACTTTTCCATTTTCATCATACTAAAATACAGAATTAATACCTACATGTATTAATTAGAATATATACCTTTATCCTTTTTTATCGGACCTAACTCTGTGGAACTTGCAGGTTGATCATTTTGATCAGATGAAGCAGTCGATACTGGTTAGACCCATGGTTTTTGACCACATAATTCATCCATAGCCTGTAAGCATATATCTACATGTATACTATTTAGTTTCTCAAGATTCGGGCGATCTCGTCGAGGTCGACTCCCGAACAATATGAATAACATGTATTATAATATTATATTCTAATACGCTACTGCTTGTTATTGCATGCTATACACAACACTTATATTTTATAGATCTTATAAAAATAATCCTTATTCTTATAATTTTTAATATTAATATATAAAATTAATATATATTAATATATACATATATAATTATTAATATATATAAAAAAACCTATATTATGCAAAACTAAAATAGAAATGATTATATTACTACATAATTTTTAATATCACATAAAACAAAAAATGTACATATGTAAATATGGTTAGAATAAGTTCATAAGTCATTTTTTTTTTCAATATATATTCGATATATTCGCGACTGAGATTGTCCAAGAGGGATCGAATGATGCTCCAGTGACGGCCTGGAAATGGATTTTCAAATTCGAATACGGCAGTATGTTAATCTTGCATTGTTTAATCCTTCGTTAGTCGCAATATTTATCGTCTATAAATGATTGCAATATATCTTTAATATAATAATTAATATATAAATCTTACCTGAATAAGTCTGATCGTTTGGGGTCGACATTTGTGCGCACAAGTTTTGATTTCTTATATATTTTCATTCGTTCCCTCTAATTTTTATCTTATTCTTGTTGTCATTTTGCTTTCGTTCTCGATAAGATATTGGGAAAATTCGATATACAATTCGAGAAAAAATAAATTTGATTATTTTATCTATCACAGTGTGATAGATTAAAAATTATTTTATATATCACTGTGTATATAATTAATAGCTCAAATTGTTGCATAAATATTCAATATATTTTATTGAATAAATTTTATAAATATATCTGCTTTTATACATTTTAATTTTACCTAACCTATAATTAAAACCATTAGTAGATGTCTAAAAAGAAATCTTAAAACCGACTAAAAGATATCTAAAAAAAATCTTTAAAGTGACTAAAAAGATGTCTAAGAGAAGCCTTACAGACTTCTAAAAGATGTCTACTATTAGCCACCTTTTAGTCATCATATGGATAAGGCTTAAAGGTGACTCAATTCGGGTCATGAGTCAACTTTAAGTCATCTTTCCGTCGACTAAATGCTTTCACTAAAAGATATCTTTGACGAAAATATGTCGAGTTTTAGTAATCCTTTTAGACGACTTTGTGCTGTATGGGTAAGCATATATCTACATGTATACTATTTATATATAAATATTTAAACATTAATCTTACAGTATATCAGCATACCTCAAAATATTCCCACGTTTTCCTAGAGTTCCCCGACTTATTATTATGATCTTTTATTTGTTTATATGTTCTTTTTAATGTTTGGAATTTCGTGTTACTAGAAATGATTATATTACTACATAATTTTTAATATCACATAAAACAAAAAATAAAATACTTTTATCGTATTAACACATAACTGAAAAACAAAATGTCTAAATAATCCAAAATTAAAACATTATATGCAACATAATATGCAACAAACATAAATTATTAATACATTTAACAAAATAAAATAAAACCGCACATAATTTATTAAAAGAAACTATAATATAGAAACTCTAATATAGAAACTTATATGTTCATTCAGTCTTGTTTACACATACTCTGTAGGAGCAACTGTTTTGAGTAAAAATGTTCTTCATACCGAATTATTCATTTTGTAATGTTTCTTGTATTAAATTTTTGATGTCTCTTAATAAATCCATTTTTTCTTTGTGTTGTGCTTCTCTTTTTTCCGCACAAAGTTTTTTAAATTCTAATAAGGTTTGTTTTGTAGAGTGCAGTTTATCTGTAAAAGTAAATAAATATATGTATAAATATATATAAATCAAAAAATTACATTATTAATTTAGTTCAAATTTAAATTTATCTCTTAGATTTTTCTTATCTAAACTAATTATAATATCAAGGTATCAATTCTGTATTTCAGTTTTGATGAAAATGCGAAAAATTAACAACATGAGTGATTATTGATTGATTATTACTTGTAGATCTAACAATTTAGACCAATCAATACTGCTCACTTTTCCATTTTCATCATACTAAAATACAGAATTAATACCTACATGTATTAATTAGAATATATACCTTTATCCTTTTTTATCGGACCTAACTCTGTGGAACTTGCAGGTTGATCATTTTGATCAGATGAAGCAGTCGATACTGGTTAGACCCATGGTTTTTGACCACATAATTCATCCATAGCCTGTAAGCATATATCTACATGTATACTATTTATATATAAATATTTAAACATTAATCTTACAGTATATCAGCATACCGCAAAATATTCCCACGTTTTCCTAGTGTTCCCCGACTTATTATTATGATCTTTTATTTGTTTATATGTTCTTTTTAATGTTTGGAATTTCGTGTTACATTTTTTCCCGGAGATCTTATAACCTTTATTTGCCATTTCTTTCCCT
>NW_021851290.1:2875-18770 GCF_003651465.1 Formica exsecta | reverse complement strand
CTTTCCCTATATGCTCCCAGCATAAATGTTGCTTCATTTTACCAGATGTAAATATTTCTTCATGTTCTTTGTAAAGATGTATTAACAATAACGTTTCTTTATTATTCCATATGTAGGTATCTGCAATATTATATAACAAATACATTAGAGCAAAATAATATGTAATATGAAAAAGACCATGCGTTAACTTTCATTATATAAATACCTTCATTATTAGATCTTGTATCTGACACATCTGAGATATCTGATGTATCTGATATAGAACTCATTCTTACTGCACTTGTACTTGGTGCATCTGCTAACAGAATTATATTTGACAAATAAATTTATAAATATATTTACATAGAGGTGGACTCGGCGTGTTCATGCGGGTTATGGGAAAGAACGTGCCTTGAGTGTCTCGAGTGGTTGGAAGAACAGTACCGACTCGCGATATTACTACAGAGGCGCGGAATTCAATCGCTGTTTGGCAGAATCGCGGGAAACTCTAATATAGAAACTTATATGTTCATTCAGTCTTGTTTACACATACTCTGTAGGAGCAACTGTTTTGAGTAAAAATGTTCTTCATACCGAATTATTCATTTTGTAATGTTTCTTGTATTAAATTTTTGATGTCTCTTAATAAATCCATTTTTTCTTTGTGTTGTGCTTCTCTTTTTTCCGCACAAAGTTTTTTAAATTCTAATAAGGTTTGTTTTGTAGAGTGCAGTTTATCTGTAAAAGTAAATAAATATATGTATAAATATATATAAATCAAAAAATTACATTATTAATTTAGTTCAAATTTAAATTTATCTCTTAGATTTTTCTTATCTAAACTAATTATAATATCAAGGTATCAATTCTGTATTTCAGTTTTGATGAAAATGCGAAAAATTAACAACATGAGTGATTATTGATTGATTATTACTTGTAGATCTAACAATTTAGACCAATCAATACTGCTCACTTTTCCATTTTCATCATACTAAAATACAGAATTAATACGTACATGTATTAATTAGAATATATACCTTTATCCTTTTTTATCGGACTTAACTCTGTGGAACTTGCAGGTTGATCATTTTGATCAGATGAAGCAGTCGATACTGGAAATGAAAGCAGTGATAGTTCTTCCGAAGAAGAAGAATATAACATTACATCTAACAATTCTATTTTATTGCATGACGCCATGTTGCACTGTAACTGCTTCATCTTGGGAGCTGCAGTAACCGCAGTAGCAATATGGCTACCATTTATGACGTCATTGATGGAACTAGATGCTGTCGCAGCACACTGCGTGCTAATAGCGGAACAATTTTTCAGCACTGCCAGTACTGGCAGTGTATATCGGAACACACCCTAAGTCCCTCGATGTTTCAGGATGATGATTGAGTCGTATTCATCATCCTTCCTTTCAGGTGTGTCTCAGGGGATGTTACCTGTAGAAATCCCGATGGCCACGTCCACGAGAATCTCAAGTAGCTTCCAGGAATGATTCTCTATATATTATCACGCAGCAATATAAGATACATACATGACACACGAAAATTAATAAAACGCCATTATATCAATACAATTAAAATAATCTAAGCCGCATAAAGCATCCATTCGCATACGCTCTCAACACTCCTGCAAGCCACATGCCAGAAAACAGCAACGCTACCATGCGATCCACAACAATATCAAGCTCTCGTTCATAAGCGAATTTATCTATCAACAATGCATGCGTGCTTGGTCAATTTATAGGAACAAAACGATTCGCGTGACAAAATATATATTGTGCTTTATTTTGGACACGCAACTTCTAATAAATATAATAAAAAAAAACTTGCACGATTCACATACGTCGACCCAAAAGGTAAGTATAAAAAATATATATGCATGTATTACAATAGTCTTTTCCAATTCTCTCTCTCTCAATAGGTTTCACGATAAGTATAAAATATCTTTAAATATATATATATATATATATATATATATAAAATCTAATGGTAAGTATAAAATCTTAATATAATCAACGAAATATACCAATACATAAATATTCACGGTAAGTATCACAATATTCGAGAGAATAACTATAAGACATACAAATATCAGGTCATCCATGGTAAGTATTATAAATATCACGACTTTAACGTTACTCACAGCATGTCCACACACATCCCTCTCACAAATATCATACCACATTCAACGCTGTCGTTACAAAAGGTCAGTCACGCTATCTTAAAACTAACATACATATTCTGCTACGTTTTTATAATTCATAAAAGTAGTATCTTGTGTCGTAGTCAGTCAGCGCTTGGTATAATTGCTTGAAATCTGTGTTGTTAACATGTTTGACAATCAATGCTTACAACTAAATAAAATCAGTCATGCACGAGCACGCAAAATAGGGCTTTCACGCAAAGTTTTATATGGTCAGCACTGGGCAAACTCAGGAGAGTGCTTGGTGAGGAACACAATATCAGCCGCTACAACGCACCCCTGGATTCCTTCTGCTCTCCACCGGGCTGTACGCAGGAAGAATCGTCTGCTCTGGAGATGGCCTTGGAAGTCTTTTGGTCTCCGCTTGGCTGCATGTCGGCTGGATCGTCCACCCCGGAGGTATCTGCAACATCCGGTTGCAATGTCATCGCGAAGCAGCCGTACATCGGCGCTCGAATGGAAAAATTGAAAAAAATATCGCGTCGGCAGTAATCCCCACCACATTGCAATTTTGCAACGCTAATACATATTTTAAATATGTTTAATATGTTCAGTATTGCATCGACCACTTGTGTGAAAGGTTCATATAAAATGTATCTTACTGAAGGAAGCTTCATGAATTATTACGTTCCGATTCAAGATGCTGATGAAACTTCACCGTGTAAGAAAAAGAAATGTAACAAGTAAGTTTTAATTAACTTAAAGAATTTTTTATACTTTTTAAATATTTTTTACACCTTTTAAATATTTATATAAAATAATATTTTTTTACTCCCTAGCATTTTATCCGAGCTTCGTCGTGCGGTTCGTATACTCGAAAGACGATACGCCTTAACCCCGACGTCATACAAATATTTGGACATTGGAATAAACGTTGGAGCTGAATCTTGCGTGGACTTGGTTCTCGGCGATAATCGGGGCAATCAAATAATATTGCCTTTTGAAACATGGAAATCGCTGATGCAGAAACGTGGGGACATTGAACAGCTTCTACAATCGACTGAAATCCCATTGCGGGTCCGAGATTTAACATTTGAAGTGGTTAAAATATCTGATTCGAATATTATAAAAATAGGATTATCCAATAATTCCTTATATATGAAACCGCCAATTTATGTATGAATAAAAACTGTGTAATAGATATGCACAGTCTGCAAAACTTAAATCTTTCTCTCGACATACACTGCTTAAGATGTAGAAAAGTGATGAGGTAGGTTAAACGTGATACTCCAGTTAGAAAAAAAACAAAAGATATGAAATTAAAATATATATAATCGGGAGGAGTGTGCAACGTTATAGTACGCAACCGTCTACGCCCTTACGACGATCTTAACAATATGTGTTATGGCTGACGAAGAAGTTATAGTTATCGATGATGACGAGGATATCATTCTCGAAAATGGCAATTTGATGGCATTTGAGAATTTGTTGGACGATTCATCAGACGAAGACCGCGTACTTTCGGAGGATTCCGATTACAATAGTGATTGCAGTATTGATATTATTACGGACATAAAGCAACGTACTTTAAACCGAGTTGAAATAAATAGTTTAGGTGCGGTGAAAATGTGCTGTATATACTTTTATTATAAAAGTGACGTCAACGAAAAATTTTGCACAGACTGTTTTATGCGAATTTCAGACTTATTTTCGAATATTCGTGTTGTGCGAGAACATGAAAGTGCAATTTATGCACTAATCCTGGGATCGTCTTGTGCAGAATGTAGAAAACCGCTGTATCAGATAATGCTTTTTTATTATTATTATTATTTTTATTATTTATTATTATTTTTTAACACACACACACACACACACACATATTGTATTATATACACAATTATTGAATAAATATTATTATTGTTAAAATACATTTTTATTCTCTTTTAATCTTCCCTTTTCCTCTTTCTTATCCCAGTATGCAAGTATTACATTTCAGTACGTGCTGTTAGAAAGCGGCGTCAACCATTTAATTAAAATATAGATGTTACATCTCAGTACATGAGCATTATGTCGGTCACAAAGTGTCTGACAACGAGTGAGGTACGGTTAAAAAGTGAAGCGAAAAAATATTTCGAGATGTTTCGCAATAATCTGGTAAGTAGTGTTTATTGTCTTTGTGTGCGAGATTATGTGTGATGTATATTAATTATTATTATATTTCAGTTCGTGCAAATTGACGTCATCCACCGCCGATACATGCGGTGGATGAGAGGAAATTTGCGTTGGGCGCACGCCAATTTGTGGGGCGATACGCGAGGCCCGCGAGTGGGCATGCGTGCACCCTGACCAGTATAAAGATATCTTCTATTTGCGGACGCTTTTTGGGCTTGAGCCCTATGAAGAAGAGGAAAATTGGGAACCTGAAGAGGCGTGGGAAGAGGAAGAGGAAGAGGAGGATTGGGAGGAGGATTGGGAGGAAGAGCTTGCGGCCCCAAGAGGATAATGTAAGTATCTTCTTTTTTCAAGATTCGTAATATATTAGATTTATAAAAATTAAATTAATATAGTAACAAGATATGTATTTTTCTGTTTCAGATAGAGCGTCATCCTAACATATTATTATATATTATATATTATTATTATTTTTATTATTTTACACACACACACACACACACATACACACACACACACAACACACACACATACATACACACACACACACACACACACATTTTGTATTATACACAATCTTGAATAAATAATATTATTATTATATTTAAAAAAAATGTCGATTACTTCTGCGCCTCCTTCTCCCACGTCCATGCATGCCTCGCGCTGTCTCTCTCTCTCCCACATGCATGCGAACTTCATCCTTTTCCCACGCCAATGCGGTCGATATCCTTTTCCTACATGCGTGCATGCCTCGCGCTATCTCTCTCACACCGCCTTGCGAACGCCGTATCATCCGCGTACATGCTTCGCGCTATCGCTCTCTCTCCCAAGTGCATCCTTCGCGCTATCCCTCTCCCAAGTGCATGCCTCGCGCTATCTCTCTCTCTTTCTCCCAAGTGCATGCTTCGCGCTATCCCTCTCCCAAGTGCATGCCTCGCGCTATCTCTCTCACGCCGCCTTGCGAACGCCGTATCATCCACGTGCATGCTTCGCGCTATCTCTCTCCCAAGTGCATGCCTTGCGCCATCTCTCTCCAACGTGCATGCAAACGCTATCCTTGTCTTACGCTCATATGGACGCCTCGCGCTATCCTTCTCCCACGCTCATAGAATATCATTAGCGCTATCTTTCTCTTACACATTGCGGACGCCTCGCGCTATCCTTCTCCCACGCCTACTCGCGGCATCGCGTTCCCTCTTCCCCGCGAGTCCCTCACCAATCGGTTAGGACGCGGTCCCTGTCCCCCTTCTCCGCGGACCCCTCGCCTACCGGTTAGGTTAGCGGGTCCCTCTCCTATCGGTTAGGACGCGGTCCCCCTCCCCCTCTCCGCGGACCACTCGCCCACCGGTTAGGACGCGATTCCCCCGCGTGACGTCATACCCTCGCGCTGGTTTCCCCTCGCCGCTCACCCCCCCCCCTCAGAGGATCATGGCTTAGAACTCTCCTATATACACTACTGCACACAATAAAAATACACATTATCCCGATAGCGCACATTATTTTAATTCCTTTTTCTCGATAACCCACATCCCGATAGCACACAAAAATTAACGTAATTCTCGATAGCCCACATCTCTTTAGCACATATCCCGATAGCACACAAAGTAAATCGCGCCTTATCCCTATAGCGCACAAAGTAAGTTGCGCATTATCCCGATAGCGCACAAAGTAAACTGAGCAATATCCCGATAGCACACAATAAAAAAACACAATATCCCGATAGCGCACATCTCCGTGACCCATATTAAGTTGGCCCCCTCACCAACGCTAAATACAGTCGGATCTATCAAATAATTTAGTGCTAATTATGTGCTAATTGGTTGCCGTAGTCCGGATTTTGTTGCTCAAACCGTTTAACAGGAATTTACGTTCAAATTGGGGTGGAGGGGGCGGCCAGCTTGACATTAAGCCAGCCCTCCCCATAGTGAAAAAAATATTTAGAATGCTCGAATAAAAAAATCAAATACATTAGAATTTGTTGTTATTTTGTTGCTCTGAAATAACACGAAAACATTTAAAAAAAAGTATATTATTTAATTAATATCACTATACACTCAGACTCGCCGCGTCGTGCCATCCATTTGCGCGAAGTAAAAGTAACCAAAGGAATTTGTTGCGTGCATGTTTTTGATATTAAAATATTCTGTAGACAATATACTACCGAAATATATGAAAGATTAAATTTGTTGCTCGTTCTAAAGCATTGAAACTCGACACTTCGTCGCCGCGGACCCTATACGACGCGCACTATCATAACGTAAATTAACTAAAAGAATTTGTTGCGTGCATGTTTTTGGTATTAAATAATCTGTGGACAATGTACTATCGAAATATATGAGAGATTAAATTTGTTGCTCGTCTTAAAGTATTGAAAATCGACACTGAATCGCCGCGGACCCTATACGACGCGCGCTATCATAACGTAAATTAACTAAAAGAATTTGTTGCTCTCATGTTTTTGGTATTAAAATAATCTGTGGACAATATACTATCAAAATATATAAAAGACTGAATTTGTTGCTCGTCTTAAAGTATTAAAAATCGACACTTTGTCGCCGCAAACTCTATACGACGCGGTGTTATACCATATAAGTTAATTAAAAGAATTTGTTGCTCGCATGTTTTGGTATTAAAATAATCTGTGGACAATATACTATCGAAATGTATAAGAGACTGAATTTGTTGCTCGTCTTAAAGCAGTGCATGCCACGATCTGCACATTTCGGCCGATTTCCGAGAGTCAACGCCTATCGCGCCCCCCTTGCGTCTTGAGATATTCGCCAAGCAACCGTAACCAAGCGCGCGGCGCTCTGCTTCAGGTACGGTGTATCTGTACCGCAATGCGGTTCCGTACCCCCTTACTGCCAAATATCAATGTTTTAAACGCGATCTCTTTAGAATTTTTTCAAATAATTAATTCAAGAACAAAGTTTCAATACTCGATTATTAATTACATTTACGATATAATAATCCTAAAATATTATTAAATTATATTCGATAGATTAAATTTGTTAAATGTCTCGCGCGCGGGAACTCTTCCCGATATATAAATTAATAAATAATTGTGAATTTAAAGTTTTATAGTTGAAGTCCGAAATTTTTAAGCTTCGGATAAGTCGCTACGTCTAAAATTTTGAAGAGCTCTATTCTTTTTTCCGACCGCGTTTTAAGGGAAATATCACTTTGTAAATCGCAAAGTTCTTGTTGCAATTCTATATTTTGTTCCTCAATTTGCACGGTAAGAGGATTCTCGAGAAAAATTAGATCATTTTTAAACATCCCAAAATCACTGAACCGCGTATTAAATTGACTTACAAGTGAATCGATTAAGTAGAGATGCTTCTAAAAATTGCAATTTGTGCCGTGCTCTTCGAAAAGGATCTGACAAGATGGGAAGAAATATAAAGTACCTGCCTTTATATGATTTTTAAATAATAATAATTGTCTGCGGAAAGAATCAATGGCACTAAATAATTGAGAAATAATTTGATTACCTCTTTGCAGCTTTGAATTTAAGATATTTAAATGGTTAGTCAAATCAGTAATAAAAGCGAGTTCGCAAAGAAATTTTAAATTTTCCAAAAAAAATATATATTCGTCGCATTTTGCAATAGATAGTTCTTGCAAGAAACGGAAGATTTCTTTTTTTTATTGCAAAAAACTTTTCTAAACATTTTCCGGCACTGAGCCAGCGAATATAAGGAACATCGGTATAAACTGTGTTATGCTCTTTGAGCAAGTGTTGAAACTTTCGATGAGACAGAAATTTATTACCACCTTTAATAAAATTAATAATTTTTGTGACTGTCTGCATTGCAGTACACAGTTTAACAGCTTTCCCGCATAACGCTTTTTGGTGAATGATGCAATGAATAATGCGAAATTTTAAATTTTGTTGCCTGGTTAGACCGAGAAATCCATTTTGTGAGCCGGTCATTGCTTTGGCACCATCAGTTACTATAGCCGAACATTTTGTAAAGTCTACATTAAATTCTTTGAGAGTGTTTTCTACTGCTCTGAAGATATCAAGACCCGTAGTTGTGCCATGCAATGCAACTAAATCTAAAAGCTCCTCGACACATGAGAAATCGTTTTGAACGATTCGAGTAAAAATACTCAATTGGCTCACGTGTCGATTATCGGTGCTTTCATCAAGACACAATGAAAAATACGAACAAGTCGCTAACAAGGATTTTAACTTATCTTTGATAGAAGACGCAATATTATTAATTCTACGCCCTACTGTTTGAATACTAAGCGGAATGCTCGCAGCTTTGTCAACAATTAATCTATTGTCAAAGGATTTTACTGCCTCAACGAGACATTTTTTTACAAATTCGCCATCAGCGAATGGCTTGGAATGTTTCGCAATAAGAAAAGAAATAGCGTACAATGCAGCTACAGCTTTTTTATTATTATGACCGGCGTTAGAAATTAATGCATCCTGACAAATACTATCACCTTCCTGATAAACTAATTTTAATCCTTCAAGTATTTTTAATTTTTCCTGACATGCATAATTTGAATTTTCTCCGGAATGTTTGATTCTATAATGTCTTTCGAGAATGTACTTTTTTACAACAGAAGGCTCATAACTACATAAAAGACAAATTGTCCGATTGCGAACAAATGCGAAGAAAATATCCTCCCAAACCTTAAGGTACCGTTGCTCGTATCTCTGCTTACTTGAATCAGCCATCCTTCAGATTTTCGATGAAGAATTAAATATGAACAAGTCAATGAACTAACTATACTAACTTGAACTGAGCACTCTTTCGAAGTAAGACGTTATGCTGACACACGCTTTAAAACAGATAACAATCGGTTAAAACAATTGCGCAACAAATTACCAGCGCGTGCAGGACAAATTAATTTGTTCTATTTTTATAAATGTTATTTTTCCAAAATGAAATATATCAAAACAGACAGACGCTCTCGTTTGAAAGATACATCATTATCTTCATTGACGCAAATAAGTTCTTCAAATATCAAGATAGATATTCCATCCATCATCAAATCATGCGAACGGCGTAACCGTACAAAAGGACCCCGCACAAACCTTATGAAAATCCAGTCTCGGTGGATTTGGCTGAAACTTTGGAAATTTGTAGTTTACGTGATTCTGATGAAAAGTTCTAACGTCAATAACATCTGGTACATTATCAGGATTTTCTTGCGGTGGCCTATTTGCTGCATCGCAGATAGTATGAAGGAGCCTCGATGAAGGGTACCGAATGTGTTGTTCATGGCGTGCATATCCAATGAACCATAAAACACTCGCAATATGTGCACATGTACCCAAAGTTCGAGCACCGGATTTGCAAGTGCAGTAGTAACCTTGGATGGGTGGGTCGCTCTGAACATTCATCTCATCATCCATATCATGATCGTCTGTCGGTCGGTATGATATCCATAATTGGTATTTCGCTGCATTGCGAAATCGAGAGTACACTCTAATTCTTATTAAACCAGGTAGTGGTATCCTCTGTACGTCCCTTAACATTTCAAGCTGGAATTCTTCCGACTCCTCTCTTTGTAGCTTGTCCTGTATATACGATGGTGCCAAATGGATTTGTTAGATGCCAACAGTAAGATCCCTTTAGAAAATGTAAGTCCAAAATTGGAAAATCGGGAACATGTTAGACATTCAAGCGTACCCATCTCTGAGCGTTACGAGTGTTCAGATGTTCAGCCTCCACAAGTGCTTGGACAACATTCACTTCATTTGCTTTCTCCAGTAATTGACGAGCCAACTCCCCATTAGCTCCTTCCATTTGAACGGCAGGATGATACCTATTGATTACCAGCAATATAACATTTCAAGCTGGAATTCTTCCGACTCCTCTCTTTGTAGCTTGTCCTGTATATACGATGGTGCCAAATGGATTTGGTAGATGCCAACAGTAAGATCCCTCAGAAAATGTAAGTCCAAAATTGGAAAATCGGGAACATGTTGGACATTCAAGCGTACCCATCTCTGAGCGTTACGAGTGTTCAGATGTTCAGCCTCCACAAGTGCTTGGACAACATTCACTTCATTTGCTTTCTCCAGTAATTGACGAGCCAACTCCCCATTAGCTCCTTCCATTTGAACGGCAGGATGATACCTATTGATTATTGCACCAGCAATACGGTAAAAATCACCCAAGTTAGGAAGATGGGGAATCGGTATTGACTGCTGGAAGAATTTAAAGATAGATTTGATGTGGCCATTCCTGGCCTCTACGATCCATCTCGTCTTAGTGATTATCCGTGAATCATTAGCTTCATCTGTAGAGAGTTGACTTTGTCGTGGTTCGAGAAGTGCTGGCATCCTCCACCAAATCCCAAAGCGAGTGAGTAGCTCTGTAGCATTCCGATATCCTCTATCTACTATCATTAAATCTCCTTCTTGGAACCATTCTCGCATTCTTTCAACATCCCTATGAAATTCATTCTGGAGGATCGCAGCGTCATTGTTTCGACTGTCTGAGAAATACGGACTTTGAATGTCGAGTATGTAGCCATCGGGTGCGACTATCAGCACAGATTTGAGTAAATGTCATCCTTTATGAAGACAAAATGATTGTCGGAGAGTACGAAAATTACTACTCTTAGGAACGTAGCTATAAGTACCGTCAATGTACGCGATTACACGAGGAATATGTGGTTCGGGATTGTATAATTCGTTCGCGAAATCGGTTACATGTCTTTGGACATAATCTCCTCTTGTGATTGCATCCAAACCGATGTTTGTCGGAACTTTTGTTCCGACAAACGTTGCATCAAAAAATGTCGCACAGTGGAAATGGCTAAACTCGTTGCTTGTCTGCTCGGGTACTCGAAAATAACTTTAAGAAATTCATCAGAGAGTCCTTGTCGCATTTTGCACAAGAACATTAACAAGTCTTTTTTAGAAACATATCTGTAGCCGCCTGGACAAGACACTCTATCACAATAATCAAACAGTTCCAGAAACTGCTGTTTCGTCACCGGAGAAAAGGATTCGAATTCAGCATCTGTGAAACTGTTCTCATCAACGAATCTTCTTTGATCCCTTGCCACATTTCTGAGTCCTTGGAGGAACATTTGAAGTTGCGGTCCTTTGATGACATAAGGTCTGTTTATGGACCGCAAGCCAGGTAGCAATGCCTGAAGAAAGAAACCTTGATCATCCAAATGATGTTGACATGATCTGGCATCGTCAGGAATGAAAATATCTCGCAGAACAAATACGTTCACTCTGCATTCAAGCGTAATCCTGCGGACATCAGCATCAGCATTACAAATCATACAAGTACGATTCTCAGTTTGTGTCAATACATTGAGTCGCAGGCAAGTAGGATCGCGATCCATTTCTGTTATTTCATTGCAAATAAATTGATTACAGGTGATACAAATCCTCGTAAGATCTGATCACAGCGAGAGGTGGCCTCTGGAATCCATCACGTCTATAGATGGCAATCTCGCGTTTGTTTGCTTTTTCATCTACCATCTATTCGACTCAATTGATTCGGTAAAAAATCGGTTTCTCCAAGCGGGTGACACCCGTTTGGACACGGAACGATTGGACACCGCTCGATTGGACACGCAGTATTGGACACGGAACGATTGGACACTGCACGATTGGACACCGCACGATTGGACACGCACACTGCACAATTGGACACTGCACGATTGGACACCGTACGATCGGACACTGCACGATTGGACACAGTGGGTTCCGCCCCCCTTCGGGGGGGCCCCACTATCAGAAAACTAGACACATAAGTTTGCGTTGAACCGCGCTTCGCGTGGAAAGTTGTAAACCTATGAAGAACCTTACTTCGCATTAAAAAGAATATGTGTGGAGGCTGTATGTTCCGCCCCCCCCAATCGTGCAGTGTCCAATCATGCAGTGTGCGTGTCCAATTGTGCAGTATCCAATCGTGCGGTGTCCATTAATTCTGTGTCCAATCGTGCAGTGTCCAATCGTTCCGTGTCCAATACTACGTGTCCAATCGAGCGGTGTCCAATCGTTCCGTGTCCAAACGGGATACGCCCCTCCAAGCCATAGTTAGCTATGATTGAAATACGCTAAGAAGAAAATGTTGGTATTGATTAAACCGGATTCTCAATGTTTCCTTCTGTTGATGATATACATTCAAAACATGAAGCCATCAAATAGAAATGCTTTTAATATTAACTGTGCAGGATAAGAAAAGACAAACGCTATGTACATGTGCCAGTCAGAAAATCGTAACTTTGTTTGGGATAACTCGGCCGTGACAATACAACAATGTAACAATACAAAACACAAAGTGTCTGATGTATGGTATCTTTCATAGATTCCCAAATATTGGATGTGAGAATTTTAGATGCGTTTTCAGTATTGCCTATAAAGTAGAATGATTTTCCGGCATCAACGATAGAATGATACGTCGCTATTTATCATGTAACGTAAAATAAAGCAAACCAACATAAAATAACAAAAAATAATAGAAGAAGAGAAGAGAGGGGAAAGGAAGGGGATGGGAGATAGAAAGGGGATGGGAGAGGGGAAGATAGAAAGACGAGTTGGAACAGGGTAGGGGAGGGATAAGGGAAGGAGGAATTAACTGGTGGTTGTCTACATGGTGGCGGCGACAGTCGCCTATTTCATACTTTCGAAGGTCCCTAGAGCTCAAACGGCTCAATGAATCAAGTTGGTGCAATGAGAACTTTTCATCAGGATCACGTAAACTACAAATTTCCAAAGTTTCAGCGAAATCCACCGAGGCCGGTTTTCCATAAGGTTTGTGCGGGGTCCTTTTAGCTTAATAAATTTTTAAATTATTACTTATATTTTTTTAATTTTGTTATTTAGTCCTTTAGTTGGTGACTATTTTTCATTATTCTTCTTCTTTAGTGGACTAGGCCTACGGAGGAATTCACTGAAAAAAATGCGTCAACAATAGCACCTCATAGGTGACGTGGAAACCTATTGCTAAAAATATAATAATTATAATTACGTTATTCTAATTTATGTAATGACATCATATACTGGAGATATCCAACAGTCCATAACTTAAATAATATCTTTCATAAGTATTTTGTGCTTTTAATAAAAGCGTTTTTTGTAAAACTTTAAATTTATAATTATTTATTACTTTATATATCGGGAAGAGAGTCTGCGCGCGAGACATTTAACAAATTTAATCTATCGAATATAATTTAATATTTTAGGATTATTATATCGTAAATGTAATTAATAATCGAGTATTGAAACTTTGTTCTTGAATTAATTATTTGAAAAAATTCTAGAGATCGCGTTTAAAACATTGATATTTGGCAGTAAGGGGATACGGAACCGCATCGCGGTACAGATGCACCGTACCTGAGGCAGAGCGCCGCGCGCTTGGTTACGGTTGCTAGGCGAGAATCTCAAGACGCAAGGGAGGCGCGATAGGCGTTGACTCTCAGAAATCGGCCGAAATGTGCAGATCGTGGCATGCATTGTCTTAAAGTATTAAAAATCGGTACTTTGTCTCTGCGGAGTCTATATGACGCGTTCTTATATTATATAAGTTAACTAAAAGAATTTGTTGCTTGCATGTTTTTGGTACTAAAATAATCTGTAGACAATATACTGTCGAAATATATAAGAAACTGAATTTGTTGCTCGTCTTATAGTATTAAAAATGGACACTTACGAGCGTGCGAATGCAGGCCAAAGGACCGAAAGAGCAAGACACATACAAGCGAGTGTGTGAGCAGACTAATAGTTCGGATGAGTCCGAACATTGCGTTAACCATGAGGCGTGAAAGCATGGACATTAATTTTAAGATATATATGTTAAAACTATTATATTGGTTATTTAATCACACACTCGACACAAAACACGCAGCATATACGATCTTACACTTGCACAAGATCCTACACTTCATATACACGCGAAATACAAAATAGGCATTTACACTTTGGTACACTTTTCTACACTCTGTACACTTTTTCACAGGAAAACAGGAGTACACACCCTCTACACTTTGACACACCTTACACACCATGTACAGCTACACAAACTGTACATGTACACTTTTAGTGCTGCGCCGCTGCACTTTTGTATTATATCCGTTTTGATTAGTTTTAAGTATGTTTTTGATTGCGGTGAGCGTTTTATATATTCAATTTATCATATTTTAATTTGTAGCGAGCGTTTATACCGGATAAGCTACTTTTATAAAACTTTTATATAACTTAGAGCGCATGGCGAATGACGCATGTGCAACCGAAGAGTGGGAGGTCCCAATGGTGGGACCAGCGAACGGTGGGAGGCCCGAATGGTGGGGAAGTCTCTGGTGGGGACAGCCGCTATAAGAGACGATGCGGAGCGTGATTCGAGGCTCTGACGTCCGATAACTTCGAGACAAGCTCTTTCGGCTCTTACGCCCGTAAGCTTTAGTAGAAGTCTTCCGTAACAATAGACTTTTCGCAAAGTGACTATTTAGTAGTTCCTAGGAGACGTCTAAGAAGCTCTAGGCTGTCTTAACGTTCTCTCCCGGTTTTTAGAATCGGTGGCTAATTAGTATATCGCGCAGTGAAAACTAATTAAGTGCGAATTAGTTGAGCTATTTAGCAGCTATTCCGCGGAATATCTCCGTGCGGGGAGATACGCGTGACCAAACAAAGGGCTGTAAACATTTAGTGTTTAAAATAAAATATATTTTAGATATATTAGAATAAATAACGAGCAATGTTATTTAACTTACCTTCGAGCCAGTGAAGTCCTTGTTCCTTGTTTCAAAACCAAGGTGTCCATTTGGTAGTCCGAGTAACCAACGGGCAGCGATCCAATCCAGTGACGACCTGAAACAAATTGGGAAGAGTTTAGAAAATTCTCCTGGGATACCTCGGGATCTGGAAATAAAAGAAAGAAGTCAGCGTCCTATTCATATAAGTTGCGTAAACTAAACGCACAATTCAAACAACCAGCGTCAACAGAACGCGTAATACGAGAAGCCGCGTCAACCGAACGCGCAATAGAAGGAAGTTGCGTCATCCGAACGCAGACAAAGAAGCCGCGGTGAAACGAACGTGCACGAACAAGTCCGACGACCATCCAGAGGAGGCATCGGCCAACAACATCCTTGTTCGTTGAAGGTCAAACGAACTGGCGACCGTAAACAAAAGGTAGGAAAACCTGCATATTTAGCATTATCTCCATCTCGACCGAGCACAGTCCGGTCACAATACGACGCGGTGTTATACCATATAAGTTAATTAAAGGAATTTGTTGCTCGCATGTTTTTGGTGTTAAAATAATCTGTGGACAATGAACTATCAAAACATATAAGAGATTGAATTTTTTGTATATATATATACATTTCCATTATGTATGTGTACATATCCTTGGTCTTGTCCTCGTCCTCGTCCTCTTCCTCTTCCTCTTCCTCTTCCTTTTCCTCTCCATCCACGTCCTCTCTGTTCGCTGTTAACATGGATGCGTTGTAAGTTTCTTCGAATATTATTAGGTGTACAAATAAGTTTCCGCCGTTTGACAAAAGTTGGCGCCATCAGTAAGTTATGGTTAAAATTGTCAGATGTAAAACGTCCTTATCGTAAGATTGGACATCAGTCAATAACATAACCTTAAAA